>NC_043704.1:148911099-148959276 GCF_006229205.1 Suricata suricatta
CCCCCGCCCGGCTGCGACTTGGCCGCCGCGGCGCCCGCCGGAGCTGCAGGGCGTAGTGGGACCCCTGGCGGGCGCTGGGGGCGGACCGGGTCGGCACCTCTCTGGAGGCTGGCCGTTCCCTGGCTTCCTCCTCTCACCCTGTAAAATAGAGAACGCGTTCACGTTTTCTTCTTGAAACCAATACTTGGGAAAGTTTCTGGTTCTTGGAAGTCCCCCTCCCCCATCTCGTACACTTCCTCCTAAAAACCACCGTGATCCCTGCTTCCAGCCACCTTCATTGCTTGGGTCACCATGTAATTTTTTAAGTGGCTTTGTTTTTAACTGATGTTTAATTTACGTCGGTGAGTTTGGGCAGACTTAGTGCCCGGAGTAAGCACGGCACCAATAAAGATACAGACCCTTTTCATCAATCTGGGAAGGTCCTGAATTCCACGAGCAATAACCACTCCCAGGCGATTCTAATCTGATTCCTGTTACTTTAACGTAGTTTTACCGGTTCTTGGACATCACGTAACTTCACAAAATCTATACTCTTTTTGAGCCGGCCTTCGTTCTCTTAGCATCATGTCTTGAGATTCACCCAGTACTGCTGGTTGTCAGTAGTCCTTCCTTACGCTGAGGAGTAGTCCATTGGATGGAAGCAGGACGGTCGTGGACCGAGTCTCGGTTTATAGATATTTCCGTTTCCAGGTTTTTCATAATTATGAATAATGAATCGGCTATAACCATTAGCAGTTTTGTACAAGTCACTGTGTGGGCACATGTTTTCGTTTCTCTTGGGTAAATAAATACCAAGGACTGGAATTACTAGGTCTTCAGATTAGTATGTATTTAACTTGAGAAGAAACTGCCGAACTGTGGTCCAAAGTAGCTCAACCATATTACACTCTCGCCAGCAGTGTTTGAAGTTCCAGTTGCTCCACATTCTCCACAATATTTAGTATGGTCAGGGTTATTGATTTTAGCCATTTTAGTGAGTATGAAGTAGTCTATAATACAGTCTAAATGCACAATGTAGTTATCTTCCTGCCAGTTATTTCCAACCACAATTTAGTAATTATTTGTATAATATCTGGGTACCACACAAAAAGGTCCAAAATAAGTTGTGTTTTCCCTAGGATGCTGCTTGGCAAATAATGGAGAATCGATCGATTTAAGTTGAACAAGTGAATGAATTCAATGAAAATTGACATGCTGATAATTGAAATGTTCATAAAAACGAGATATTAATAACAATGACAATAATAATAATACATACTCTAATTTCAGTGTTTATTTATTTATTTTGAGAGAGAAAGAGAGAGAGGCAGAGAGGGAGAGAGAGAATCCCAAGCAGGCTCCATGCTGTCAGTATAGAGCCCAATAAGGGGCTCGATCCCAGGAGCCGAGAGATCTGAGCCAAATCAAGCATCAGACACTTAACCAACTGAGCCACCCAAGTGACTCTGGTGGGTTTTTTCCTTCCATATTTGTGTTTCACATTGTATCTTAAAGTTTCTTTCATCTATAATCACTGTAATTTCCCTGAAACTGGAGCTCAATCAAGGAAACTGTGGTGCCTAAAGGTTCTATTCATGAAAGGTTGCAGAAGAATATAAGAAGAGGCTCCTGCCCACAAGGAGTTTACACTCTATTTGCCGGTGACCAGGTGCAATACATGGTACAGAAAAAAAATAAAATAAAACGTAGGAGCCCTGGATTCTAGGTTCTGCCCTACCTGTTCCTATAACCCAAAGTGACTGCTGCTCTTTGCCTTCCATTCACCTTTCTGAACTCAGAGATCAGAAGTGGTCTTTAAGTTATAAGAAAACTAAGTAGTCTTCAAGTTATAAGATAACACGATGGCATTTGAATAACCCTGGAAGTATCTGTAACATGCTTAGTAAACACTGGTCACTATTACCCATGTAGACCTGTGTATGTTTTATTAGTTCATCAACAAATATCTCCTGATATTTACATGGTAAATACTGTAACAGATCAATAGATCTGGTCTCCACTCACAACAAACTCAAACAGAGACCAAAATATCAACAATTCTAGGATGCTATAATGGGATAAGCAAAGTGTTTGGGGAAACCTAGATGAGAGGTTGCTTACTAGATGGCACTGAGAATGGGAGTTGGAGAGATACAAATCAGGGAAGGCTTCCTGGCACAGGTTATACTTAAATTGAGATTTGAGCGTACATAGGAATCAGCGAGTTGAAGACGTGGTTTCCTGGGGAATAGTTTATCTACAAAATATCGTCTTGACTGTTGGAACATTTGTCATTACATACCTACTACAAAATCTACATATTTCTCTGGATCACATGTCTATCCTAGGTTAAACATCACTAGAACAAAGTTTTCAGACTTTCTACTTCACAGCAGTTAGTATCTGATCACTTTTTCACACCCCCCTAGGCCAGAAGACGTATTAAAGAAATACCACCTATTATAATTTTTTAAATGTTTTTTATTTATTTTTGAGAGACAGAGAGAGACAGTATGAGCAGGGAAGGGTCAGAGAAAGAGGGAAATACAGAATCTGAGGCAGGCTCCAGGCTCTGAGCTAGCTGTCAGCACAGAGCCCGTCGCGGGGCTCAAACCCACAATCATGAGATCATGACCTGAGCTGAAGCCAGACGCTTAACCCACTGAGCCACCCAGCCACCCCAAAATACCACCTATTAAATAGTAAGATCCAAACAAGATCTTAGTGGGCATATGAAAAATAATACACAGGGATTGAGAAAAATACAGTGTTATTTCATTTTTAAATAACCACACTTAGGTACTAGTGAGCTATCTTTACCGCTTGATCACTGCAGTTTCTCAAACCTTGGATTCAGATGGGATTCTGCCATCTTCAACCTGTTGTGCAAAGACTTCCATACAGCACTTACTTTTCATCACAGCAACTACAGAAAACAGTCTTGCAAATATATGACATCAGTGAAAGAAATGTACCACAATTCTATGCTGAAACTGGGAGCCAGTATTCACTTCATGCCATGGCTGACAGATGCCAAGTTTCACTGTTTCCCTTTCCCCAGGGGGCGCCTGGGTGGTTCACTCAGCTAACCGTCCAGCTTAGGTCCTGATTTCACAGTCGTGGGTTCAATCCCCACATAGGGCTCTGTGCTGACAGCTCAGAGCATGGAGACTGCTTCAGATTCTGTGTCTCCTCTCTCAGCTCCTCCCCAACTTGCACTCTGTTTCTCTCTGAAAAGTCATAAGTAAAATAAAATAAATGTCCTGGACTGCTCTAGGAGAGTTTGCTGCAGCACCCTGGGGTGCATGAGCACAAAGTTTAGGATTTTTGGCAGAGAGATCCCTGCCAATACCCAAATTATCAGAGTGACAGCAAGAAACACAAATAGAAACACATGTAGCAGGAAGGCCTGGGTCCAGTGAGAAGTGGGCTTCACAAAGTGTGTCTGAAGAGCTCAGCCTGACTTAATCTCTTTTAATCCTCCAAGCAGTCCTGTATGGAAGGTATGGAGTCCCATTTTAGGGACATGAAAGCTGAATCTCAGAAGTTAAATCTCCAGGCTTGCTCATGATTTCAGACACATGATTAAAACCCAGGATGTCTGTCTTCTGTTATGTCCCAAATAGATAATCTTAGAGGAAAGACAATGAAAAAGAAAATTTTGGAATTAACTACCAAAATAATAGCACTCCCTGTATTACATATTTCTTTGAATGTCTATATAATATTTCCATTTAAAACCTGCCTTTCTCTGAATTACTGTTAAAAAGAAAAGAAAAGGATAGGGAGATGAAGAAAATGGGTAGGACTCTTAGGAGAAAAACAGAGTAGGAAACATCTACATTCTTTCATAATCAGTCACTAAAATGTATCTGGGAGCACAAGGCTATTTTTAACTGGCAACAAGACTGAAATAGATCATTTAAATACAGGAGACTGACTTCCTGGCATATTTGTTCATTATTTGTGATGATAGTGGAAATTCTGAGCAGACTTCATTATGACAGTGAACTTTATTTTCCATTTGAAGACTAAGAGACAAATCACTGCTAGTTTGAAACCATACTCCAACAAAAATCCATCAAGTAGGACACTATGTTAAATACTAGAGTGGAAGGAGGCATTGGATGGCTTACCAAAGGTAGATCACATCCCTCCTCGGAGGGTAAGTATGCACACAAATGTTCAGAGTAACTTTATTCATAATTGCCTGAACTGGAAACACCCCCAGTGTCTACCAACTGGAGGTTAGAGAACTGTGATAATGCCAGACAGTGGAATTGTGCAAAGCAATAAAAAACAAACTACTGGTTCACTCAACAATGAGAACGAGTCTCAAAAACCCTGTGCTGAGCACAAGACACAAAACAGTGATTCTATTTATACCAAGTTCTAATACAGGGAAAACTTACCTGTAAGTGAGTTGGCAATGGAAGTTATCACAAAGAACGGGAGTCAGTGGGTGTTGACTAGGAGGGAGCATTCTACATCCTGATCTGAATGGTGGTTAGAGCTGAGTATGAATAGGTGAAAATTCAACAAGCTGTGCACTTAACATTAGTTCATGGAGCATTTGTGATATGTATGTTGTAACTAACAAAAATGGGAAAAAAGATTGGGAACGAAGGAAAATAAGGAAGAAGAAAGGGACTAAAAGGAAAAAAATATGGTCTATTACCATGCTATTCACTAGAAATATGATTACATGTGATTATAAAACAGATGTAATTGAAATTTTTCTAGTAGCCACATTTTAAAAAGGAAAAAGAAGTGTGAAGTTATATTTAGAATCTACAAATTATATTTCATAATATTTTATGTGATATTTTAATGACATTTAATAAAGTTACAGGTGACAATGTTTTTAAAGGTTATATTGAATAATTTGATAATTGTATAATATTTAATGTTTTATTAAGATTCAAATAATTATTTAAGTTTATTATCAAAATTTAAAATTATTAATCAAATATTTTACATATTAGATAGTACCAGTCTATTGAAAGTAGCACCAATCTGGAATGAAAAAACAGAACCTCTGATACTATTAGCTGGGTAAATAAAGTGATTTATTGACTTCTCTGAGCTACAGTGTTCCATTTTATTTTATGTATTTATTTAATTTACTTTTTAAATTTTTTTAAATGTTTGTTTATTTTTGGGAGAGAGAGAGAGAGAGAGAGAGACAGAGCATGAGTGGGGGAGGGGCAGAGAGAGAGGGAGAATTTGAAACAGGCTCCAGGCTCTGAGCTGTCAGCATAGAGTCCAACATGGGGCTTGAACCCACCAACCACGACAAGATCATGACCTGAGCTGAAGTCAGATATTCAACTGACTGAGCCACCCAGGCGCCCCTTATGTATTTATTTAAAATTTTTTTTAATGTTTATTTATTTTGGAGCGAGAGAGACAGAGTACAAGCAGGGGAGGGGCAGAGAGAAGGAGACACAAACTCTGAAGCAGGCTCCAGGCTCCGCCCTGTCAGCACAGAGCCTTATGCGGGGCTCAAACTCAAAAACTGCAAGATCATGACCTGAGCTGAAGTCGGATGCTTAACCCACTGAGCCACCCAGGCCCCCTCAGCATTTCATTTTAAATAAAAGGGATTAATAATTATTATTGGGAGAGATACTCCTCCCCACACCCTGTGGGTCTGGCTGGGTATGCCAACAAGCAAGGCCTTGACCACTCTGTACTTGGGCTGCTACCCAGGGAGATGTCTGCAGCCAGCAAACTGGAGGGATGAAGTAATGTCTCCCTCCAGGACAGAGAACGGTTTTGCTTACTGCTTGCTATAAAATGAAGAATCCCCAACCTCTGTTTCTCTCCCGTAACTCAACCCTCATGAGATTTGGGAGGCAAAGGGGAATCATTGCAAACAGGAAGCTCGTGAAGCTTACTGTACAATGGGTAAAACGTTTTTTTGTCTCTGACCCAGGAGTCTGTAAAACAGCAACAGGCTAAGTTAATAACTTGTAAGTAGGGCAAAGTCAAACACCATCACCAGCACCAAAGACTTCTTTTTTCTTTTCGGTAAAGATCAAATTAAATCCATTCGGAGGAGAAAAAGCCTCATGAATAGAGCAAATATATTTAAATATATATATTCATAGATTGCTCTGGAAATTAATAATTGATGAAATAGACCTACCAGTCTCAGCGATATTTGTTGTAAACTTATTTCTGTGAGTAAATATTTTCTCATTGGTTTCTGATGTAAAAAACTCAAAGGTGGGGTCCCAGTGAGTGGAGTGCTTTGCTGACGAAGGGGGGTGGGAGTTAAAGTGGAGGTCGGGTAGAAAGTGTTCTGAGGTTTGTGGCTTTGCTGTGACTCTGCTCACCGTGAGGGCTCTGCCCAACTCTGAGCCACCAATGGCGTCAATTTTCCTCACTTCCCACTATGCCCCTGGGGTCCAGAAAGACTTATTCACATAACCCTTCAACTGCGAAATAGCTTCGAGTCTCCTACCATTTTTAAGAATTTGACTTAAGCTCTCTGAAGGGTAATTCAAATCCAGAAGGAAATTAAATTCTCCTAGAGATTAACTCCAAACTCCTAACGCCAAAAATGTATGTTACAATGCTAAATGTGGGAAAAGTCAGAAAAGGGTACAGTCCAACGTAGGAAAAGGTTACTCCTATATGGCAGATTTAAGAAAAGTTTTGTTTTTTTTTTTTACATTTATTTATTGAGAGAAACAGAGAGACAGAGCACAAATGGAGGAGGGGCAGAGAGAGGAGACACAGAATCCAAAGCAGGCTCCAGGCTGCGAGCTGCCAGCACAGAGCCCAACCCAGGGCTCAAACTCACAATCCGTGAGATATGACCTGAGCCAAAGTCAGACACCTAACCAACTGAGCCATGCAGGTGCCCAGAAGTTTCTTGGTATGTGAGCAAAAGAGGTGAATGGGAGCATGAGCAGAATTTCAGCATGGTGAAGCAGAGAAGGAATACCAAGAGATAAGAAAGAATGTGGATGCACAGGAAGGAAATGACAGCCTGAGCATAACAATTGTGGCCAGGCCAGTTCAGCTGGTTCCTTGGGACCTACCTGGGGGAGTTCTTGTCAGAATTTGTAGGCTTTTTCTTTTTAATTTATTTTTTTGATACAGACAGAGACAGAGCATGAGAGGGGGAGGGGCAGTGAGAGAAGGAGACCCAGAACTGGAAGCAGGCTCCAGGCTCTGAGCTAGCTGTTAGCACAGAGCCTGACGCGGGGCGCGAGCCCACGAACGTGAGATCTGACCTGAGCCGAAGTCGGAGGCTCAACCAACTGAGCCACCCAGGCGCCCCCAGAATTTGTAGGCTTTGAAAAGGTTTTGTCACATGTATTCAGTAAGGAAAATAAATAATATACCACTTTTTCATGGTAGCCAATATCTTATTTTCCATAAAAACCTGGAGAAATAGACAATTTTGTGTGCAATGACTGATTGGAAAATGTTTCTCTGTCAAATGTGTCGAAGGCGAATTAGATCGTGGTGAGAAAGACCATGAAAATATCACTGACAGCCACAGTGTTAGTGTACAATTTCTTGCCTGGTCTGCAAGAATCCACCCAGCTGGTATTTTCAAAAATAAATTCCTCACCAAATGGAAGACTATTTAAAAATTTTTTATGACAAAAAATTTGTCCAGTAACTCCCATAGAATCAATTCCTGCCTAGTTGCCTGTGAATAGATGCTTTATTCCAAATGTCATGTTCTTCTTTTGTTTAGCGGTGAGTTATCTGATAAAAGTACTAAAAATTTGTGTCTTTAAACTTTTGTTTCTGTCTCATTTTCTGTATTAGTTACCTATTGCTGAGCAACAAATTGCCTCGATCTTAATAATTTAAAAGAACGACACTATTTATGATCTTACAGGTTCTGGTGGGCCAGGAATTTGATTGGCTCAGCTGGAGGGTTTTGGTTCAGGTTCTTTCATGAAGCTGCACAATGTCGGCCAGGGTTGCGTCACCATCTGGAGACATGACCGGTGTTGGAGGCTCTCCTTCACATGGCTGTTGGCCGAAGTTCCTCGTCTCACGAATTTCTACAGAGCTGCTTGGCTGTCTCCGTGGCAAAGCAGACATCCTTCCATCCTTCAAAGTTGAGTGATCCAAGGCCACAGATAAAGTCAAAATGTCTTTTATGACCTAATCTCAGAAGTCAGACACCATCATTTCCACAATAGTCTTATGATTCACCCAAGTCAGTGTGGGAAGGGACTATATTCTAGGGCTCCAAGCCTCCATTAGAGGTGAGGATGGGGACCATTTTGGAGGCTGACTACTACACTATTTTTAACTGCTATACTTTTTAAATATTGAAAGTTGTATTTTCAAATAGAACAGAATCAATGGTTAAAAGCAGTAAGTTTTTAAAAAAATGTTTATTTACTTATTTTGAGAGAGACACAGAGAGAGAATATGCACAGGAGGGGGAGAGAGAGTATTAAAAAGAGTAAGTTTCAGTATGAGTTTGAAATTGTGAGGATAGAAGACATTCAGGAAAATCTGAAATTACTGAGGTTACTGACAGCCAGAACTACCCAAATCTCCCTATAATTATTTTGGCATATTCCAATCACCATTTTAATAACCTGAAGTTCATCTAAAATGTGTAGGCTGTAATCAGATGTTAACTTTAATACAAATTTCCATTATTGTGGATGTGTGAATAAGCCTATAGGTTGGTACCTCCAGTTTTTGAGAAAAATGAACAATAAGTGTCTGAAACCATCTACATTTGAAGTGACACTTAAACATCATATATTTAGGGGTGCCTGGGTAGCTCGCATTTGAACATGTGACTCTTGGCTTCAGCTTGGGTCGTGATCTTGAGGTTTGTGAGATGGAGCCCCACATTGGGCTCTGTGCTGACAGTGCAGTGCTTGCTTGGGATTCTCTTTCCCTCTCTCTCCCTGCCCCTGCCCCTCTCAAAATAAATAAATAAATAAACATTAAAATAAAATAAAATCGTATTTGTAAACTTAAAAAACTGATCACTTTTATATAGAGAAGCCCCGACTAGAGTGTTAAAATAAAATGAACACATCAATTAAAAAATGCATAAAGTTTCAAGATTGACTTTTAATTACCTCAGACGCTGATATTTACTTAAAAATATGAAAAATTGGTGATAAACCAAATGGTAGATGTTTCAAAATCTGTGTAGGTTGAAAAGAGACTGCCAATCTGAAAGATGTGTTCTTTTCAAAATGGCACTTAATAAACACATTTGAGTAGGATTTTCCAAGTCATATCTGATTTAGTTCTTTTTCTTATAGTTGGATGAATGCATCACTCTTGTTGATTAGGAAATTGTTTCTTATCTTTGTAGTGATTATACCTGCAACTCTATGTATTGGTAAATAACTGGTGAAAATATTTTCGACCAAATAGTAGAGGATTTTAGCACACAGCATTTTCTGGACACAAATGTATGGGAATATGCAGAAATCAAGCAACATATAAGACAGAACTCCAGAAGTGGTAACCCATATCAAGGCTCCTGCTCCAAGAACACTGCTAGGCAAATAATCTTCTTTAGTATTTTCTCAGAGGGCTAGTTAAGAAGTATATGTTGCTTAAAAAACAGTGGATTGATTATATGTTCAAGACAAATTAATAATGAAAGTTTGCTTTACTATGCAGGTGTATATTGGCTTAGCCAGGAGTAGATGTTGGTCAAAGTTTACTACCTTAAGAGTGGCTTATTTTTCCTTATTAAACAAAATGCCATGACAAAGGGGCCAAACTTGGATTAAATGAATGAATTATTTTTTAATTTAAATTTTAGTTAGTAAATTGTGCAATATTGGATGCAGAAGTAGGATCCAGTGATTCATTAGTTACCTACAACACCCAGTGCTCATCACAATAAGTGCCCTCCTTGGGCACCCATCTAACCCATCCCCCCACACCTCCCTCCACCACCCCTCAGTTTGTTCTCTATTATTAAGAGTCTCTTGTGGTTTGTTTCTCTCTCTTCTCTTCCCCTGCCTTCCTATATGACCATCTGTTTGGTTTCTTAAATTCCACATGTGAGTGAGATCATATGGTATTTATCTTTCTCTGACTGACTTATTTCCCTTAGCATCATACATTCTAGCGCCACCATCTGCATTTTTGCAAATGGCTATGAAATATTCAAATATATTTATGTATATATATACATCACACTTTCTTTATCCATTCATGAGTTGATTGACATTTGGGCTCTCTCCATAGTTTGATAATGTTGCTATGAACATTGAGATGCATGTACACCTTTGAATCTGTATTTTTGTATTCTTTTTTTTTTTAATTTTTTAACATTTATTTATTTTTGAGAGAGAGAGAGATACAGAGTGTGAGTGGAGGAGGGTCAAAGAGAGAGGGAGACACAGAATCAGAAGCAGGCTCTAGGCTCTGAGCTGTCAGCACAGAGCCCGACGCAGGGCTCAAACCCACGAACCGTCAGATCATGACCTGAGCTGAAGTCAGCCACTTAACCAGCTGAGCCACCCAGACATCCCTGTATTTTTGTATTCTTTGGGTAAATACCTAGTAGTGTAATTGCTAGATCTTAGGATAGTTTTATTTTTGGTTTCTTGAGGAACCTCCATACTGTTCTCCAGAGTGGTTGCACCAGTTTGCATTTCGACCAACAGTGTAAGAGTGTTCCCCTTTCTCTGCATCCTCACCAACATCTGTTGTTTCTTGTGTTGTTAATTTTAGCCATTCTGAAGGTGTGAGGTGGTATCTCATCCTGGTTTTGATTTCTATTTCCCTGATGATTAGCGACATTGAGTAGCTTATCACGTGTCTGTCAGCCATCTGAATGTCTTCTTTGGAAAAGTACGTATTCATGTCTTCTGTTCATTTCTTAACTGGGTTATTTGTTTTCTGGGTGTTGAGTTTGGTAAGTTCTTTGTAGATTTTGGATACTAGCCCTTTATCAGATATGTTTTTTGTAAATATCTTCTTCCATTCTGTAGGCTGCCTTTTAGTTTTGTTGATTTGAATGAATCCTTTAAATGTCCACTTTACTAATAAAACTGTCTTACAAAGTTGACTTAATTTTCATTTTAAAAGTTAGGCTCCCAGATGATCATTACAAAGTTATTCTAGTATTTTCAGCGCACATGACAAGGCCGCTAAGCAAAAATAAAATCTGAATTATATGAGAATTCATGGTGGAACTATAAGTTGTTTAAGATTCTTGGTTCATTTACATCAGATTTAAAAGACTGGCATAAATAAAAATCATCAGTTTTTTTCCTCACTAAAAAACATCACTTGACAAGTGTTAAGGGAGCTGGAATGACCAGAAATGAGTTCAGTCTGCCAATAAACCACAGGGCAATTAGATTCTTGATGCCCTGTGGTCGCCCTAGATCTGGTTTGCCTAGCATCGTCCAAAGGTGGGTGACGAGGCGGCGGGGCCACCTGTCCTGCGATACCCCACCCAGTGTTAGCGCTTGAAGTTCTGCGTATGGGAAACCCCAGAGCCCTGGGAACACGGGAAGAATTGGCCCCTCTGGGAGTATGGGATACGGAGTGGTGAGAGGCTGACAACCGCACTGCCGTGGAGATAGCACTCAGTCAAATTTTGATCAGTCACCGCATCCTACCCACAGGGTCAGCGATTAAGTGAGAAATAAATTTGAGCAAAGCTGGTCTGTCTCTGGCACTTGCTGCTCGAGGTAACAGGGGAAATGTGCTCTTTTCAACTGTTCCATTTACCGTGACCACCATCTTGATTGCCAGGTGGAGCCTAGAGATGGAGACCCAAAGCCCTGATCATTGGACCCCTGGAAATAGCCACAGACAAAGCCATCTGCAACCCTGGACTTCAAACCTACTAAACTATGGAGTCCCTTTTCTGCTTCAACTGGTTTGAGTTGAGTTTCTATTGCTTGCAGAATCATGACGCTACAGCCTATTAGCATGAAGACAGATTTGTTAAAATGCTAATCAACAGTAGTCTGAGAATGTTGTATTCTACCTCTCTGTCAGCATTCAGGGCATCTCTACTTGATGATTATCCCACACAGTTCCTAAAACAGTTAAAGAAGCATATGCATACATTTTTAACTGTCTGGATTTTAGAAATATTGTGACACCCATAGCAAAAAGAAATCGCCTGAGAGGAATTGTCAGGTCTCTGCTATTCAGTCTAATTATCCAAAATTGGTGTACTTGATGTATAGCTCATATCAATTGACCAAGGAAACAAGTAGGAAAAATTTCTTGACAATTCTCCTGGTGGCAAGAAACGTAAAATGTGTCCTAAGTTAAAATAAGTATAACCATGTAATGGATTAGAATGTAAAGCTGACAAATAAATCTTAGGTGCCTATAATTCAAGGATATTTCTTACTTGTGCCTAGTATGTATATCCCAGAGCACATATTCATTTTCCTGTGTAATTAGGAAATGTATTTCTGTAAAAAAAAACTTAGTGAAGTCTCATAATGGAAATGCGGAGTCATAAAAATCTTTGGAAAATCTAGAGATATGACCAAAGCTACTAACGACAGCAGAGAAGCTAGTCTGGAAAGAGAGGAGGTTAGAAATGAGATCCCTTAGGAGTTCAGGGCAATTGGCTAGACAAGGAATACTGACAGTCTCAATAAGTATCAGCGATTTCTGGCTCTGGTTTTCCCCTCACCAATGCAAAGCACCCTCATACATACAAGGGGAAAGTGCATAAACAATCAACTTATATAGAGTTCTTTAGTTAGCAGACTTTTAGACAGCATTTAAGGGCCAGGTGCATATATTAGCTCATAGAGTTTTCATAACAAATTTATGAAGTAGGCACTATTAATACCCCACACTGTACAGATGGGGCTACAGAAACAAGGGAGATTAAGCAATTTTCCCATATTCACCCAGCTAATAAATGGCATAGCCAAAATCTGAAACCAGATACTCTGACCCCAAGTCCCATCTGCAATGTAATGCTCATTTTTGGGAGGGAAACTATAAGTTGAGTGTTGATACTCAAGATATACAGTTTAAAGCATTATTTTGAGAGCAAAAATGTAAACAGGAGAGGAAAGAGGTACTTTGTGGCCCCGAATCATTCAGAACTTGTGGAAGGGAACTTGATTCACATACAAAAAATTGCTAAGCACAGCAAACCATGTCTGAGGTTGTAATATTAGCTCCATCTCAGTTGATGCTTAGGCAAAAATCAGTCAATCAGTCAATCAAAAATAGGGCTCCTGGGTGACTGAGTCGCTTAAGCATCTTGATTTTGACTCAGGTCATGGGCTCACAGTTGGGAGATCGAGCCCCTGCACTGGGCTCCGTGCTGAGCATGGAGCCTGCTTAAAATTCTTTCCCTCTTCCTCTGTGCCTCCTCTCTCATAAACAAACAAACAAACAAACAAACAAACAAAAATATAGAAACCTATGTTTATCAAACTAAACTTCAGCTCATATATGCAGAATATCTCTAGAGATCTATACTATAACTGGAAAATATGAATACAATTATCATGTTTTGTGTTGTCATTCAAGGAGAGGAAACGTGAAAGGCATTTTAGCTGTTTGCCTACTTGTGGTGGCAGTAAAAATGCTGACGTTTCCAGAACACTGAACTCAGCTCAGTAACTCAAAGACTACACAGATAACAAATAATGATGAATGATGGAAGGAAATGCACGGTTGTAAACACTAGTGACACCGGAAAATCTGTTAAGAAGAAAACATTAGACTGCTTTAAAAAAAAAAAAAAGGCAACTAACACCAAATAAATGATCACTTTTGTAAAGTATGAGAGAGAGGTAAATGTCATTCATTTCACAAATCAATTTAAGGAACATTGCAGAGATGACATAATCACCATGTTATTATATTATTATATTCCCACCTGGGAATCTTCTAAGCAGTTCACATACGTGTCTTGTCATTTAGTTCTCCTGGAAACCCTATAAGGTTTGATTATGACCACCCAGCTTCCATAGATGAGCTAGTTGAAGCACCGAGAAGAAAAGTCACATAACAAATAAGCCAGCGAAAGGAGACTCAAGACTGCCAGCATCCCCACCAACAGACACTTCTATACATTCCGTTCCGGCATTTCTCTCCCATGTCTTTCCTTGGTGATGAGACTTGTTGTGGGATTCAGACCCCAAGAGCCAGCTGCAGCCAAAGAGGTCCAGGTATTGGTAGATACATACCCCAGCTTCCCTCACAGAGTGTGAGACAACCCTACGCATTCTGCACAGTCCCCGGAAGGACTGAACTCCAGTTACACCCTGTAGTAACTTGCTCATTAATGTCCCCTTTCCTGGCTGTCTCCCTTCCTGGTTTTACTCTGTCACCACCCTTCCAAGGATCACCTTCTATTTTAAGTTTATTTTTATTTATTTTGGGAGAGGTAGAGAGCAAGCAAACAGGAGAGGGACAGGGAGAGAGAGGGAGACAGAATCCCAAGCAGGTTCCGCACTGTCAGGGCAGAGACCGATGCAGGGATTGAACACATGCACCATGTGATCATGACCTGAGCTGAAATCAAGAGTCGAACGCTTAACCAGTTGAGCCAACCAGGTGCCCCCGGGGGTCACTTTCTGAATCAACTACTTGCACCCAAATCCTTGCCTTTGGAGAAACCCTGACTAAGACAAACCCAAGCAAGTCTGCCCTCAGCTCCCAGGCTCTGCACATGTGTTCTAAGAGCTGCTTGTCACCATAGTCCCTCTGGGGGAGAGCACACTCACTGCCACAGTGACTATATCTTTAACTTATCCCCCAGGTTCCCCCCAAAACTTGTACCCGGGAAAGAGAGGCCCAGGCTGGTAACCACGACCTTCACACCAGGGCTGGATCATTTTTTCTGAAACCTGAGTCTCTGGTAACAGATTTTTCTGGTGCCTGCTTCTCAACACTAGCCCCTCGACCTTGCACTTTGCCTTGGCCTCCGCTGTTTGTTCCTGCTTAGCCCTGCCAAGGTCCACTACAGCTTCCGCAGATCCGGCTCCAGAACAGACCTGCCTCCCCACTTCTCTCTCTGCACACGGTCCCCACCTCACCTTCTCAGAGGCAGTTGGTGTCACTGTATTAATTCTTGCTGAGAAAACTGCAGTTTTGCCCACTATCCTTTTGTACCATCAGTGCCGATATGAACCCCATGAATAAGGCAATATTGTCTTAGTATTATTATGAAAACAGTGGACTCAGTTTGAGAACTACTGCACTAGAATATCTATAGTGGGTTTAGTTGTGACCTCCCAAAAGATATGTCCATGTCTTAACCCTAGAAACTGTGAATGTGACCTTATTTGAGCCTTTGAAAACATAATTAAAGATGTCAAGATGAGATCACCTTGGATCATCATTAGTGTTTCCAGCCTGAGCGCAGAACATGAGGGGCTGCATCTGTTTGGTACCCCAGTTAGGGGGACCATGTCAAGGCAGTCACAAGGCTGGTCAGCTTTAACATCCTGTATTTCCTTACTATGCATTTGGCAATCAACAGTCAGCCTAAGTCCACGATGCCGACTTTTTCTTTTAGGTATCTGTGTATCTGAAGTAATTAAAAAGAAAACCATTCTTTTTTTTTTTAAGTTTATTTATGTATTTATTTTGAGAATGAGAGAATCCCAAGCTGACTCCACAGTCATTGCAGCGCCTGATGCAGGGCTCAGACTCACAAACTGTGAGATCATGAGCTGAGCTGAAATCAAGAGTTGGATGCTTAACCAACTGAGCCACTCAGGCACTCCGATAAGGAAATCATTCTGTCTTTATTTTCCTAACGTCTTACTCAGATTTTTGACAGTTGTGAGAATCTCACTCCAAGAGTCAAACTACATCTTTCCTTCTTGAATTATTACAACAAACTCCTCAGGAAATTGTTCCCTGGTGTTACGGAATGTACGTTTGTGTCCCTCAAAACTCCTATGTTGAGGTTTAATGTGATGGTGTTAGGAGGTAAGGTTTTGGGGAGATAGTTATGTTTAAATGAGGCCATGAAGGTAGGGTTTTCATGATGGGATCAGTTCTCTCTCTTGCTTCTCCTTCTCTCTCCCCCTCCCCCCACCAGTGTAAGGACACCACAAGAAGGTAGCCATCTGCACCCTGACTGTGCTGCACTGATCTCAGACTTCCCAGGCTCCACAATGGTGGGAAATAAACGTCTCTTGTTTAGACCACACAGCCCATGGCATTTTGTGCTAGGAATCTGAGCTGACCGTGATGCCTGGCTTCTCCCTGACCTGCTCTTCACTCTGTAGCCAGTGATCTTTCCCTTTCAAGATTTGATGTTACCTTTTTTTCCCTAAAAATCTTCATTAACCTCTTTAATTCCAAAGGACAAATTATAAACTCTTGGCCTGGCTCTGATGATCTTTCCAGCTTTGATCCACCTTACGGATCCAATCCCAAGGAACCAGTTGGTGTTCTCGAAAACTCCAAACCCTTTCCTATTTCAGTCAAACACATATAGTGACTTCCTGGTCTCAGGAATTTCTCTGTACCATTCTAAAAGCTGTCAGGTCATGAAAAGCCCACTATTTTTTAATATCAAAGCCTGTGAAGCCTTCACAAAGAAGGACGGACTAGACAAAATTTACCACGTTATAGAAAAGGAAATGTTAGCCAGTCAATTTCACAAAGTGCATAGGGCAGCTTGGGGTCGAGCCAATGTGAGCGACTCAACAGCTTTTCAGACACGTATGATGCTGAGAGGATTTCAATGAACCCATTCTTCAGACTCCCTGTTTCATTATCAAGGTTTTCAGAGAAGTAAGTAACTCTGTGTCTTCCATTGCAAACGCTACTGGGAACAATAACATGTAGTAGGAGAGCACGGTGCTAAGACCTTTAATGTCTGGGTTCTGGTTCTACTCCATCTCTTTCTTGTTTTGTGTCATCACACACTCACATGAATTCTCCAATGTTTTGGTTGCATATTCTTTTATCAAAGTATCTCATAAAGATATTTTGAAGTGCTTTGAGCTCCCCTAGTGTAGTCCAGTTGTTGGAAAGGTCCAGATAAGATTGGCCGAGTGTTCATATTCCAAGTTGTGGGGAAAAGGAAACTCAGTGCCTTGGCAAAGATCCCTGTGAATTCCCTATGGAGTTATGATCTGTTCCGTCATTTCTACCCCGTCTTCATCCATTGCTAAATTTTCAGACCAAAAATGGCTTCTGCTTCCCTGAGGCTCTGAGTACGTACATTCTGTAAGGAATGTTTAGGGAAATGAGGCCACAGAAGCATCTCACAATCAACTACCAGAGACTCTTGTTTTCAGCAGTCTTTCGGCTACAACTCTTGTTTCTGTGCTCACTCCTCTCCTCTGTGCTTGCCCTCTCCAGAGAGAAAAAAAAAACACAAAAAAACAAATTCTTTCCGTTTTCTTCTGTGAGAGCAGTTGAAACTTCTCAAGCTCCTACCTTCCCAAAGCAGCTCTGAGCCTTTCACCAGGGACTTTTATGGTTTCCTTTTATAGATATAAATCTTTGAACTATCTGGTATTTGTTTTTGTTTAAGACTGATTTAAAAAAATTATTGTTTTGCAATACAAGGAGGTTGGATATAAATCAGAACAAAACAAAACAAAACAGCAAGCAAAAGGAAAAAGGAAAAAGCAACAAATCAACAAACCAAAAACTAAGTATTACCAGGAGCACCATGCTCAAAATGACTCAAAGGAGAGTGCTCGAAGACTGCGCTTGGTGGCAGGCACGGGAGCACACAGGAACCCTGCTCAGACCCCCTCAGAACCCTCCTCAGGGCACACCAGCAACCTTCAAAGGGTTGCCCTTGGGCTACTAAAGCCGGGAGGTTGGAGATCCCAGGAGTTCACGTCACAGACGGTGACCAGTCGTTAGCCACTGACTAGTTGGGAGTGTATGATGCCCAGGTCCTCAGCCTCAGGCCCGGAGGAACTCATAGGTATAACTTGTGTTCCAGAACTTCCCACAGGATCTGACTTCATAGGAATAGGCATTCATCTAAAACTGTACACTTGTCTGTCTGCCTCTTCTTGGCTATCCTGCTTCCTCACTGCCTTAATAGCCTGCCCCGGGAGCATTTCCTTAATAATTCTTTTCCGCTTGAATCTGTGGCTCAGTCTACTTCTAGGAGAACCCAATCTAAGATGTTAGGTATTCCTTTTTGTTGGATAGGCAACCTGGGAATTCTTTCCTTCATGCATATACACTGGACACCTAATATATGTATTGTGTACTATTAAGAGAGTCTGTACCCTCAGGGAAAGTGCAAACTAGTTAATGAGATAAGACACGGAGAGCCATAAGTATAATATGAAGACGTGTATCCTTTATTCATACCAAAATTATTGAATGTTCTCTGTGTATACAGGATAGAATTTCAGAATGATAGGGAAGGAGTGCTTATAGCTTCATGGTCTTCTGTGCTGGGTTGGGGAGGGCACATAAAATTTCTAAACAAAAGGTTGGAAGGGGAGAGCACATTAGCTGGAGAAAATTGTATGGGTAGTTGAGCACATAAGGTTGAAAAGATAAAGAAAGGCACTGTGTTGGGGGTTCCTGGCTGGATGAGTCAGTAGAGCATGCAATTCTTGATCTCCAGGTTGTGAGTTTGAACCCTGTGTTGGGCATGGAGCCTACTTAAAGAATAAATAAATATATAAATTTTGTTAATAAAGAAAGAAAGATGTAGTGTTATGAGAACTCTTGAAAGGATCCTTTGTCTTCTGAAAAAGACTGACTCTTTGCCATACAACTTCATCCTTTCACTTGGCCATTCATATCCCCTGAGCCTATGATACAATTCATGTAAGGGCTCATTCTTTGCTTGTGTAATGGCTACAAATCTTAGGGAAGAGATTCAAATATGCAAAAAACCCACATCACATCCTTCTCACCCCCCCCTTCTATATAATTTGCTGTGCAATTATTCTTGTAAGCCTCCATTCCACTAGGGGGTGAAAATTTGATCTTGATCAAATTGTGTGTCCCTTTACCACCTCTTTTCCTTCAAGTTGCATCTAAGTTCCAGGAGCTTTGGGGGGAATTTACTAGGACCGTTAATTCTCACCACCATCCAGACATCTGATCCCTGGGTTATTGGGCCTGAGCAATTGACTGCTGAGTTGTTCCTCATTCCTATTCTCAAGACATCTATAGATCTCACTATCCTTTCTACTAATCTCATGCTGTGCTGGAGCATGACATGCTCTGGTAGGTTGTTCCTGGGGGTCTGCCCAGGGGTGAGCAAGGTGCAAAGATTCATCTCTATTTAAATTTCCATCAATTTTCTGTTTTCCTTCCTTTGCTCCTTTCCTCTCTACTTATAGAATCATATTTAGTAACAAGACAGGAGTTTACTCTGACATTATTCTGGTTTTTTCCCCCTCACAAACATTGTATTTTGAGCCATTCCCATTCCTTAAGGATTTTGAAACTACCAAGTGAAGAAGAGGCATGCTATTCTCTCCCTGCTGTCACATCGTGAAGGTGGGGAGAAATCATAGAAAGAAACAGGACAGGGAATAGAGGTGTCTACAGCACAAAATTTAAGAAAATACTAACTCAAATCCTGACTCTACAGAATCCTGAGAATGAGTACCTCCTAAATTTCATGACTTACATATCTCATTTGCCTTATGCTAGTCCCATAGTTGAAAGATAATATCAATCATTGCCGCATAAAAACCAGTTAAAATACAATTTTTAGCCTATTTAACCTGGACAAAAGACTAAGAAAGACATCAACGTGGTTGACATGGTTATAGCTCCAGAGTGGATTATAGGTGATATCTATGTTGCTTATCTTTTTTGTATTCCTTCTTTCTTCCCTACACCTTTATTGAGGTATAATTGCCAAAACTGTAAGACGTTTGAAGTATCTAACATGAATATTTGATGTGTGTATACATCGTGACAGGATTCCCCTATCGAGTTACTGACCACTTCCATCTCTACATGTATTTGTTTTGTGTGTGGGAGAATATTTAAGTTCTACTTTCCTGAAAATTTTAAATTATATAATACAGTGTTATCAACTGTAGTCACATGTTATAGATTACATCCTTAGAATTCATTCCTTTTATACTGAGTAGCTTTTTTGTTCAAGGAACCCTTGTGCTAAAGACTCATGATAAAAGGGCACTTAGAAGATATGAAAGAGAATCATTGGCTCATTGTTATCTGAACATGGCCTTCTTTCCACTTCATTTTCCAGAAAGTTGCCATAGGCAGAGACAATGAAAAGGCGGGAGAAATATTCTGGAGAAGGCTGGGGAATGATGGTTGTTTCTTGTAAACACTGTGTACATTTAGTTTCTGCTGGCTACTTGAACCACCTTTTATTTTTTTTATTCTTGGCCTTTTATTTCCATAATATTTTAAACTAATTTTTAAAATTTACATCCAAGTTAGTTAGCATATAGATAGGAAAAAGAAATATTGTTAAAATGTCAATACTAGCCATAGCAATCTATATATTAAATGCAATTCCTATCAAAATAACACCAGCATTCTTCACAGGGTTAGAACTAACAATCCTAAAATTTGTATGGAACCAGAAAAGACCCCGAATAGCCAAAGCAATCTTGAAAAAGAAAACCAAAGCAGGAGGCATCACAATCTTGGACTTCAAGCTGTATTACAAAGCTGTAATCATCAAGACAGTGTGGTACTGGCATAAGAACAGACACTCAGAACAATGGAACAGAATAGAGAACCCAGAAAGGGACCCACAAATGTGAGATGGCCAACTCATCTTTGACAAAGCAGGAAAGAATATCCAATGGAATAAAAACAGTCTCTTCAGCAAGTGGTGCTGGGAAAACTGGACAGCGACATGAAGAAAAATGAACCTGGTTCACTTTCTTACACCTTACACAAAAATAAACTCAATATGGATGAAAGACCTAAATGTAAGACAGGAACCCATCAAAATCCTCAAGGAGAAAGCAAGCAAGAACCTCTTTGACTTTGGCCACAGCAACTTCTTACTCAACACATCTCCAGAGGCAATAGAAACAAAAACAAAAGTGAACTATTGGGACCTCGTCAAAATTAAAAGTTTCCACACAGTGAAGGAAACAATCAGCAAAACTAAAAGGCAATCAACAGAATGGGAGAAGATATTTGCAAACGACATATCAGATAAAGGGTTGGTATCCAGAATCTGTAAAGATGGCTAACAGACACATAAAATAATGTTGAACCACCTTTTATAAGTCGCTGCTAAGTGTTGTCACAAAATATTCATAGGTATTTGTGTTTTTCTAATATCCTCTAATGAGCATGTACTAATTTTATGATTAAAAACAAAGCTATATAAAATAAAAACTATTGTGGTAACATTGATAGGGAAGCTAAAAGATGTAAGGGATTTTTTTGTATCATTCTTGTAGTTTTTCTGTAAGTTTGAAATTTTTTCAAATTAAAAAATTTGAAAGTCATGTAAAATCAAAACCCTTACTAAAATTAAAAAAAAAAAAACGTATTAGGGGCACCTGGGTGGCTCAGTCAGTTAAGTGTCCAGCTTCGGCTCAGGTCATGATCTCACAGTTCGTGGGTTTGAGCCCCGTGTCGGGCTCCGTGCTGACAGCTAGCTCACAGCCTGGAGCCTGTTTCAGATTCTGTGTCTCCCTCTCTCTCTGACCCTCCCCTGCTTGTGCTGTCTTTCTCTGTCTCTCAAAAATAAATTAAAAAAAATTTTTTTTAATGTATTAAAAAGTTAAAAACCTTAGTGGCCCAAAATAGGTTGGGGAAGCCAACCTAGAATTTTATAGATCCCATAGTTCAACCTACTTTCTCACATTCTCTGTATATGAGGCTAATTGGCTTTCTGCTTATGAATATTTTTGGCAGATCCCCAATTTAGGCAACGTTCTTAAAAGACTCTTTACAATTTTCATAATGGGTAGTTACAAAGGTTGGTCCCATGAAGCAGACGGCACACAAAGGAATCTCTATACAATGTGGGCTGTAGATCAGGTTTTATGTCCAGTAAGGTTTTTATGTTTATCTTTTGGCTTCCTTTCTTTTCTTTTCTTTTAAGTTTATTTATTTATTTTTGAGAAAGGGAGAGAGAGAGAGGGTGAGCAGGGAAGGGACAGAGGGAGAGAGAATCCAAGCAGGCTCTGTACTGTCAGCGCAAAGACTAATGTGGGGCTTGAACTCACTAACCATGAGATCTTGACCTGAGCCGAAATGAAGAGTGGGACTCTGAACCGAAGGAGCCACTCAGACACCCCTTTCAGCCTATTTTGTAACGTTATCTCTGCTAAAGTAAACGAGCCTAAGATCTGCTCTAGGTCACTGGGACTGGCAGCATGATTTGGATGTCACCACCAACACTTCTAGATATCATGATCAAACATGAACCCTGAAACTGCTGAGCAGTTTCCCCACTGACGTTATTTCTACCACTCTGCAAAGTCGATGAATATAGACCCCACACTAGAAAGAAATGTATCTCAACTTGAGAGACAGGAAAAAAAATGGATTCCTAATCTGAGCTCTGGTTGCTTGCTGCCTTGGATTTCACCACATTCAGATATAACGTTTAGATGTCGTCTGTAAATATGCCCCCACAATGCCATTTATCTAAGTCTTTGATTTGTACAGAAAATCATTCATTGCTGAGAATGAATTGAAGGCTCAGTGACTGATCTCAGTTTGATCTTCTTGAGAAGCTGTAGTCTTGATGTCTAACATTGTAATACGTCAGCTGTGTGAAAGCCCGTGAGGAGAGTAAGTGCACCATTGAGGTAAGCCACTTGGGCAAGCCACTTGAAAGCTGAAAGCTGGCTATAGGATTAACACACAGAAACGTGTTCAGGCGATCCTTCATTAAAGACTGATGTGAGCACATCTCCTCTCCACAGGAAAGATGCCTCAGTGAGAAAACTCACTTATATTTGCTGCTCCCCCCCTTAACAAGATGTTACTTTTTAGAGCAGTTTTAAATTAAAAATATCATTGAGCAGAAGGTACCGCAATTTCCCATATTCCGCCTGTCTCCTGTATACGCACAGCCCCTCCCCCTCCCCCTGCCCAGCCCCCAGCCAGGGTGTTACATTTGTTACAATGGACGTACCTACACTGAGACCTCATTATCTTCCAAAGTCTCTAGTTTCCATCAATTTTTTTAAATTTTTTAAAGTTGATTCATTTATTTTGAGCAACAGAGAGAGCAAGTAGGGTAAGGGCAGAGAGAGAGGGAGAAAGAATCCCAAGCAGGCTCTGCACTGTCAGCACAGAGCCCAATGCAGGGCTTGAACTCAAGAATGGAGAGATCATGACCTGAGCTGAAATCAAGAGCCAGATGCTTAACCTACTGAGCCACCCAGGCACAACATTCTATAGGTTTGGACAAGTGCATGATGACATGTATCCACCATCATAGCATCATGCAGAATAGTCACATAGCCTTAAAAATCGTCTGTGCTCTGCCCATTCACCCCTTCTTCCTCCCAACACGTGGAGACCACTGATGTTTTTACTACCTCCACTGTTTTGCTCTTTCTAGAATATCATATTGCTGGAATCATATATTATGTAGTCTTTTCAAGTTAGCTTCTTTCCCTTAGTAGTATGCATTTAAGTCTTTTCATGGCTTAATAGCTCATTTCCTTTTAATTCTGAGTAGTAGCCATTGTGTGGGTATTACCCACTCACCTGCTGAAGGACGTCTTCGCCGCTTCCAAGTTTTGGCAGTTGTGACTAGATCTGCTATAAACATCTTTTACAGCACACGTTTTTGTGTGGACATAAGTTTTCCGCTCACATGGAAAAATACCAAGGAGTACAATGGCTGGATCACGTGTTAAGAATATGTTTCATTTTAAGAAGCCTCCAGACTCTTTTCCAAAGTGGCTTTACCATTTTGCATTCCCACCAGCAATGAACGGAAGTTCTCATTACTTTACATCCCCACCAACATCGGGTGGTGTCAGTGTTTTGGGTTTTGGCTATTATTTTTTTTTTTAACATCTATTAATTTTTGAGAAACAGAGTGCGAGAAGGGGAGGGTCAGAGAGAGAGGGAGACACAGAATCTGAAGCAGGCTCCAAGCTCTGAGCTGTCAGTACAGAGCCCAACATGGAGCTTGAACCCACAAACTATGAGATCATGACCTGAGCTGAAGTTGGATGCTTAACTGACTGAGCCCCCTTGCCAGGGGGACCTCAGGTTTTGGCTATTCTGGTAGGTGTGGGATGGGACCTCACTATTGTTTTAATTTGCATTTCCCTAATGACATGTGATGCGGAGCATCTTTTTATATGTTTATTTATTTGCAATATGTAAGGGTGTCTGGTAAGCTGTCCAACTCTTTCGCTTATTTTAAAATCAGGTTGTTTTCCTATTGTAGCATTTTAAGAGTTCTTTGTGTATTTTGGACAAGAGCCTTTATCAGGTATGCCTCTGTAAATGTTTTCTCCCAGTCTGTGGCTTCTATTTTCATTCTCTTGACAGTTTCTTTTGTGGAGCAGAAGTCACATTCTAATAAAGTCCAGTATATCAATTATATCTTTCAGCCTGAAATCTTGCTTTTTTTTTTTTTCCCCAATGGCCTTTCATTCAAAACAACCCCTCCCAGATTTCTCCTTCGTGTCCATAAAGTAATGCTCCTCACCTTTGTTTGTTGGAACTGCCTATGGTTTTGCCAGTACTTGCATGTCCCAAATTGCAATTTTCTACTATTCCTGAACAAACCCATTGTTGCTGGTAAAATAGCTCACTTTTTATTAAAAAAATTTTTTTAACATTTATTTTATCTTTGAGAGACAGTGAGAGACAGATCATTAGCAGGGGAGGGTCAGAGAGAGAGGGAAACAGAATTGGAAGCAGGCTCCAGGCTCTGAGCTGCCAGCACAGAGCCCGATGTGGGGCTTGAACCCACAAACTGTGAGATCATGACCTGAGCTGGAGTTGGATTCTCAACCCACTGAGCCCCCCAAGCACCCCAGCTCACTTCTATTTTTAAGGTTAACGCCTATCATAGCTACACCTTTGAAAATCCACCAAGGATCCATGGGTCCACATGGCCTATGCTCTCCTGCTTATTAATGCTACTGCATGGAGAAAACCCAGGGAGGGAGACACCAGAGCTCTCTCTTCTCACACCTATTTGAGCATTGGCTTTGGAATATGTGCTACGGAAGCGAGCACTTGAGCATCGGTTTTAGTATGAGCCTGAGGGGAGCCGGCTGTCATAGCTGCCCTCCGCCCCCCTGAGATCAGAGATGAGAGTGAGATTGGTCAAACCTAAAATAAGGAAAAAGAAAAGTTCTCCTAGGACATGGGTTTGAGATGATGAACAGAGAAAGACGTCAAGAGCTGACTCTCGCTCTGCATGAACAGTTTTGTCCAAACAGAGTGCTAAGTATCTGTGAAAATGTATACGTTATGGTGATTTATTTTCTATGTCCAACAGTGTCATTTAATAAATACATTTTTTAAATAGTTTATTCTGTTAGCTCTCTCAGCCTAATGTTTGTCGTTAAATTTGTGGGTAGATGCCAACCTTTTTGACTACAGAGTAATTTATTCTTATTTTTGTTACTCAGGATGCAACTTTGAATGATTTTTTTATTTTTATTTTTTTAAATTAATGTTTATTTGTTTTTGAGAGAGAGAGACACAGAGCATGAATGAGGAGAAGGGCAGTGAGAGAGGGAGACACAGAATCTGAAGTAGGCTCCAGGCACTGAGCTGTCAGCACAGAGAGCCTGACACGGGACTCATAAACTGTGAGATCATGACCTGAGCCAAAGTCTGACACTTAAACCACCGAGCCACCAAGGCACTCCCTGATTTTTTTGATTTTGTAAATTTTTTGTTACTCCTCCTGTTCGTAACAAAATTTGTTAACTATATTGGGATGAATTATTTTGCACTAGATAAAGACAAAATCCAACAGATTTTTATCTGTGAGGTCACTGCTTCTATGAAATCAAAGCAACGTTTTGATGACCTCCTATCACTAATTGATCCAGTTTGAAACCAGTGTGGCCCACGGACAAATGGATTGCTGAATTCCCATCAAAATGTTTAGTTAGTCATAGTTATAGTTTGTAGTGATTTTCTTGCAGTTTTTATTTAAATTCCAGTTACTTAACATACAGTGTAGTGTTAGTCTCAGGGGTTCAACAGCTCCATGTGACCCCCAGTGCTCATCACAAGTGTCTTAGTCCCCATCACCCACTTAACCCGTCCCACCACCTATCTCCCCTCTGGTAATCATCAGTTTACTCTCTATAGTTAAGAGTCTGTTTCTTGGGCTTTTTTCTCTCTTCTCCCTGCCTCCCACCCCAACATGATCATTTGTTTTATTTCTTAAATTTCACATATGAGTGAATCATATCGTATTTTGGTTTTCCCTAACTGATTTTGCTTAGCATTACACTCTCTAGCTCCATCCACATTGCAAAGGCAAGATTTCATTCTTTTTGATGGTTAGGGAATATTCCATTGTGTGTATATACCACACTTTCTTTCTCCATTCATCAGTCGTTGGACATTTGGGCTCTTGACATAATTTGACTATTGTTGATAATGCTGCTTTAAACATTGGGGTGCTTTTATCCCTTTGAATTTTTTGTATTCTTTGAATAAATAACTAGTAGTGCAACTGCTGGATCATAGGGTAGTTCTACTTTTACTGTTGTGGGGAACCTCCATACTGTTTCCAAAGTGGCTGCTTCTTTTCAATGGCACATGGGACATTCTTCAGAAGAGATCACATGCTAGGTCATGAATCAGGCCTCAACAAGTACAAAAAAATTGAGATCATACCATGCATATTTTCTGACCACAACACTATGAAACTTGAAGTCAACCACAAGAAAAAAATTGGAAAGACCACAAATACATGGAGGTTAAACAACGTGGTACTAAACAATGAATGGAATCAAAGAATAAATTAAAAAATACATGGAAACAAATGAAAATGAAAATACAATGGTCCAAAACCTTTGAGTTATAGCAAAAATGGTCCTAAGAGGGAAGTATAGAGCAATATTGGTCTACCTCAAGAAACAAAAATGTCTCAAATGCACACCTAACCTTACACCTAAAGGAGATAGAAAAAGAGCAACAAACAAAGCTTAAATCCAGCAGGGGGGGGGAAATTATAAAGATTAGAACAGAAATAAATGATACAGAAACTAAAAAAACACAGTAGAAAAGATCAATGAAGCCAGGAGCTGGTTCTTTGAAAAAACTAATAAAATTGATAAACCCCTAGCAAAACTTATCAAAAAGAAAAGAGAAAGGACCCAAATAAATAAAATCACAAATGAGAGAGGAGAAATAACCACCAACACTACAGAAACACAAACAATTTATAAGAGTATATTATTAAAAAAACTGTATGCCAACAAACTGGACAACCTAGAAGAGATTGATAAATTCTTGGAAATATAGAAACTACCAAAACTGAATCAGGAAGAAATAGAAAACTTGAGTTGATTGATAACCAGCAAAGAAATTGAAATGGAATCAGAACCAAAAATCTCCCAATGAACACAAGTCCAGGGTCAGATGCCTTCAAAGTGAATTCTATCAAACATTTGGAGAGTTAATACCCATTCTTCTCAAACTATTCCAAAAAATAGAAATGGAAGGAAAACTTCTAAACTCATTTTATGAGGCTAACATTGCCCTGAACCCAAAACCAGAGACTCCACTAATAAAGAAAACTATAAGCCAATAACCCTGATGAACATGGATGTAAAAATTCTCAACAAAATACCAGCAAATCAAATCCTACAGTATATTAAAGGAATCATTCACCATGATCAAGTGGGATTTATTCCTGGGCTGTAAGAGTGGTTTAATTTTCACCAATCAATCAACATGATACACCACATTAATAAAAGAAAAGGTGAGAACCCTATGATCCTCTCAACAGACGCAGAAAAAGCATCTATTGACAAGTACAGCATTCATCCATGTTAAAAACCCTCCACAAAGTAAGTATAGATGGAACATACCTCAACATCATAAAGGCCATATATGAGAAACCCACAGCTAATATAATCCTCAATGGGGCAAAACAGAGAGCCTTTTCCTCTATGGTCAGGAACAAGACAGAGATGCCCATTTTTATCACTATTGTTCAGCATAGTACTGGAAGTCCTAGCCACAGCAGTCAGACACACAACAAAAAGAAATAAAAGGTATCTAAATTGGCAAAGAAGAAGCCAAACCTTCACTATTTGCAGATTACATGATACCCTATAAAGAAAACCCAAAAGACTCCACCAAATATTTTTTCAAAATGATACCTGAATTCAATAAAGTCGTAAGATACAAAATCAACATACCGAAATCTGTTGTGTTTTTACACCAATAATGAAGCAGCAGAAAGAGAACTCAAGGAATCCTATTTACAACTGTAATCATGTTTTGTTTTGTTTTTTACAATCCACTATGTACACATCTTCATTTTACATTTGTTCTGGGAACCTGTGTCAATTGTTCAGTAGATCCACTTTATAAGTCTTAGGCCCCCTCCCTAAGCATCCCTAAGATATTTTTCTCCTTTCCAGGGAGGGATAGGGGAAGCAATAAAAGTTAACATTTGAGGACAAAAAATGTACTGTTCTTAAAAAAGTCACATGAAGAGCTCTGAACATCTTTAGGAAAATAAATTCCACTGTATTGTAAGAAATGAAACATTTAATCTTGCAACGTTACTTGAGACATCCTTGTTTCAAAAATTGTGCCCAGACAGCCTGGTAGTTCCTCAAAAGGTTACACAGAGTTACTGTATGACCTAACGCTCCTACCTCTAGGTACGTATCCAAGAGAAGTAAAAATACACAACAACTTGTACACCAATTTCATAGCAACATTAGTCATAATAGCCAAAGGTGAACACAACCCAAATGCATAACAGCCGGTGAATGGATAAACAGAAGACGGTAAAACCATGCAATGAAATGCTGATGCGTGCTACAACATGAACGAACCACGAAAACATGCTAAGTGGCAGTTACCAAAGACCATATATTATATAATTCCGCTTATACGAAGCATCCAGAAAAGGCAAATCCATAGGACAGAAAGTAGATGACTGGTGTAGGGGCCGGGAATTTTCTAGAAGGGGCATGTGAGTAACTGCTAAAGGGGTAGGGTTCTTTTGGGCGATGAAGATGTTCTGAGATTAGACAGTGGGGGTGATTACACACCTCTGTAAATAAACCTCAAACCACTGAACTATACACTATAAGTGGGTGACTTCATGCTGTATAAATTATATCTTAATAAAACTGCTTTTTTAAAGAAGTACCAACTCTGTTTAATATTGCAACTAAAGAACAGAGCGAAGGTGCTTATGAAACATTGCTCCAGTGGGCAACGGCGTTATCACTGGATGTCCCCCCCCCCCCCCCCCCACCCCCGATCTTTACTGCCCTGCTCAAGGCTTGGTGTGGGCTTGGAGCCTTTGAAGCATGTATCTGGTTGAGTGGGAAATCTCTTCTCAACACCATCTCCCCCCAAAAAGGTGGGGGATCAGACTTCGCCTGGACACCTTGCAAACAGAAGCCTGAGCTTATTTAAGCCAAGGATGGAAGGCAGTGTGGTAGCATCCAAATGTTGTTCAGTGTGGTTTCTCACAGAGCAGCAGGTCTCAATCCTGCAGCACACGGAAATCTCCTGGGGAGTCTAAACAGGACAGATGCCCGGGTCCTGCTTCGATATGTTCTGATTCCCTTGGTCCGAGGTCAGGCCTGGGGTTGGAATTTTAAAAACCTCCCTAGTGGCTCTAATGTGCACACAAAGTTGAGAGGTGCTGCGGTGGAGAAAAAGGAGTAGCAGAGTATAGGTCCCTTGGTGCTCTGAAATTTCCACTTACTGCTCATTTTTAAGAGCTTAAAATCAGGCCTTGCCCAGACAAGTGATTCTGGAGAGTGCTATGACAGCCAAGCTATTCTTAGTGATGTATTCAGGTTATTATTTGCCTTACTGCTTCTAAGCTTCCAAGAACCATATCTCCATGATTGATGTGTTAGATGACTTGAGAATCTAGACCAACACGGCAGAAACCATCAGAGCTATTAAGCTCAATAAAGGTAAGCAATCGCACGGTAGTAGCCCAAAACACCGAGGCTCAGATCAGCTATACCTGGTCAATTAAACATTAGCCAAGAGAAGTTGTTCCTTCATAAACCATTTCAAAGGCAGATATCTTTAAGACTGTGATGATTCCTAAGAATATAAGCAGCTTTCTGAGAAAGTAGCAGTTAATCTTTTATTTCAAACTTCTGAATAGTACTGTTTACTGCTTTTTCCTCAGAAAAAGTACTTGGAATCACAGACCAACGCTCCCGAAGTCCCAGCTTCAGAAACGGTTAGTGGCGCACTGCTCCCATCAGTGGAAAGTGATGCACATCTACGTGCCAGCTTATGAGGCTACTCCTCAGGCCTTGAAAATCCGACATTAGTTACTGTCTTTTCGAAATGAAAATTGAAGATTTACTTTTTTTTTACATTCCCATTTTCCTCTCCTCCCCTCCACTGCTTCTCATCTCAGATAGAAATACAATTGGCGAGTAGGTCGATATTCATGGTGCAGTTTATCATGGACTATGTGACCGTTGTTTACTATTGAGCAACACAGAACATTGTGAATGTAGCTTCTTTTTGTGTAATTCTGTGTATTCAATTTATGAATATATAATTGCCTTGGTTTTTGGTTTGATTGTCTTATATTTTTACTTATCATCAATTCATCTTCAAAATCATTGTCAAAGTGATAACACTCCTCCTAATCACTGTAAGCACTGTAAACACAAACACCGTAAACACAAACATAAAATTGTAGTTTATCAAATCAACAGTTTCTTTAAAGGCATCCTCTGCCTGTTCTAGTCTGGATCATGGCTTCCTGGGTGGCTTACAGAGCCATCAAGGGGACGCCCTTCACATATTTTAAGGCATTCCCTTCTGTCCCTTGTGTTATGGATTCTATATTTTCTCTATCCTGGTTTATGCTTTTACCTTGTGAGTCACATACTCCATTGGAAGATAAATTATTTGAGACCTGACATTTCTACTTATATAGTCATTCTACCCTCATGCTCCGGTAATTTGGTTCTAGAATTCTATGTTGTAATCCATGTCCTCTTGGGTTTTGGAAGTCATTGCTTGAAAGCTTGGAGCATTGCTCCAAACTCTTCTGGATGCCATGTTTTCACTGAGGAGCTCCTACTTATTTCAGGTGTAGTGATGTGTCTTGATAGAGTTCTTCTTCATTTATTTGGCCAGCCACTCAGCAAACCCTTGCAATCTGTCCAGGTTGGATAAATTTTTGACTTATTTCTTTGAAAAAGTTCTCACTTCTATTGCTCTGTTTTCTCTTCCTGGAATTCCTCTATGCCAGATGTTAGACTTCTTGGAATAATTGAACTTACTAATTTTTGTATCCTTTTTCTCCTGTTACCAATATCTTTGATTTCTTGAATCAATTTCCAGGAGGATTCCTCTATTTTCATTTCCAACCTGTCTATTAAATTTATTTATTTTTAAATGTTTTATTTATTTTTGAGCTAGAGAGAGACAGAGCATGAGTGGGCAGGGGCAGAGAGAGAGGGATACACAGAACCAGAAACAGGCTCCAGGCTCTAAGCTGTCAGCAGAGAGCCCGACGCGGGGCTTGAACCCATGAATGTGAGATCGTGACCTGGGCCAAAGTCAGAGCTTAACTGACTGAGCCACTCAGGCACCCCTATTAAACTTTTTTTTAAATTTATTTTTTAATGTTTTATTTATTTTTGATACAGAGAGAGACAGAGCATGAGAGGGGGAGGGTCAGAGAGAGAAGGAGACACAGAATCTGAGGCAGGCTCCAGGCTCTGAGCTAGCTGTCAGCACAGAGCCTGACGCGGGGCTCGAACCCACAAACGTGAGATCTGACCTGAGCCGAAGTCGGAGGCTTAACCGACTGACCCACCCAGGCACCCCTAAACTTTTTTAAATAGCTATCATATTTTTACTCCCAAGAGCTAATTCTCTTAATGTACTTTTAAGAAATAGTTCTTGTATCACACATGTAATGTCCTCTGTTCTTTTTTCAAAGGTTTGTACAGATTTTCTTCCCATTCTCTGCGTACTCTGTTTACTCTGACTTCCTTTCAAAAGGCTCTTTCATGATAAATATTTCCTAAACTGTTTGTTTATAAGGAAGATAACATGAAGCTATCGGAAAAAAATTGCTCGCATGTGCATGTGTGTGTTTGTGTGTGTGTGTGTGTGTGTGTGTGTGTGTGTGTGAGTTGGATCACCAGGGGCAATCAGGCAAGAACCTAGGTATTTGACTGCAGCTTCAGCAAATATCAAGATCTGTGGGTATCTTTTTTTCTCTTAACACAGTCAATTTTCCCAGAGTGTAATCCTCCAATCTCTTGCCTAGGATGTGGTTATGGAGTATTTTTGTTTTCCCCAAATATGTTGAAGTCCTCACCTCCGGAGCCTTCGAATATGGCCTTATTGGAAATAGAATCATTGAAGATATAATTAGTTAAAATGAGGTCATACTGGAGTAGGGTGAGCCCTTCATCCAATATGATGGTGTCCTCATAAGAACAGACACTGTGGTGGGGGCGGGCAGTGCCTGGGTGACTCAGTCAGTTAAGCGTCTGACTCTTGATTTCAGTTCAGGTCATGATCTCATGGTTCATGAGATAGAGCCCCACATGAGGCTCCGTGCTGTCCCACTGTTTGAGATCCTCTCTCTCTCTCTGCCCTTCCCCTGTGCTCTCTCTCTCTCTCAAAACAAATAAGTAAACTTTAAAAAAAAAAGAAATTCTCTCTTAAAAAAAAATAGAGCAACATATACACACGCCCAAAAGACGGCTACAGGAAGGTGGAGGCAGAGATTGGAGAAGTAGATCTACAGCAAGGAACACCATGGGTTCCCAGAAGCTGGAAGAGCTCAGAACGGCCCTGCCAACACCTTGATTTTGGACTTGTAGCATCCTGAACTGTGGGGCAGTACGTGTCTGCTGTCTAAAGCCACCGTCTCTGTGGTACTTTGCTGGCTACGGCAGCTCTAGGCAACTAATACAACTCCACGAGCCTGGCGTTCAGTATTCTAGGAGCCAGCAAGCAAGAATCCAAAGATTTTCCCCACTCAGTATCTAGACTTTTATTTGTTCCTCTTCTCATTTTGGTGCTTCAAGCCTGCCTTCAGCTCTGCCTCGGATCGTCTTTGGTTCGATTTTTTCCAGTGTGTCAACTTCCAATACTGTGCTCGGCCGAGGCACAGGCCGGGGCAGTGACCTCTTACTTGGAACTGGTGCTCTAACTGCTCCTTGGACATAGTCTCAACCAGTCTTCTCACCCCCGCCCCCGACCGGTGGCTTACCTGGTCCTTCTGAGTTCAAGTCTTTTCTGGTTTTTGTTCTTCAAATTCATGTAGTAATCTGCTTCCCTGGTAATGGAAGAGTAGGTAGGCTTTGGTGTTTTTTTTTTAATGTTCATTTATTTTTGAAAGAGAGAGTGCAAGAGGGGAGGGGAGTAGAGAGAGGGGGACAGAGGATCCAAAGCAGGTTCCGTGCCGACAACAGCAAGCTTGCTGAAGGACTTGAACTCACGAACCGCGAGATCACCACCGACTTTAAGTGACTGAGCCACCCAGCTGCCCTGGTTTTCAGCACTTTAAGTCAGTTTTCACTCCTTTGTCTGCTTAATACACCACCAATATTTTAGTTTTTGTTCTTACAGATCAATATTTTTTGCTGCCAGCAATTCATGTGCTGCCAGTATAAAGCATTTTTGTATATATACTTTAAACATTCCTCCTTTGAATGCGATTTTTATGATTTTTACTCAGTTTGGCATCCTGATTAGAATAAAAGCCATGAGAATGATCAAGCATTGCATTATCACTTTATCATTGTGATAAAGTTTTGCATGGATTGTATGTAGATAAAAAATAACTTTGGAATTAAGGCAATAACTACATGCATGAACCAAGCACATTACCCCAACAAAGCTCTTAATAAAAAGCTCTTTTTCCTGGGCGATGGGGGATACTGCTGGCATGCGAGTCAGTTCCTTTGAAGGACAAGGTATGAATAGCTTTATTAATTAGGAAAATCCCTCCTACTGTCCCACAATGGCTGGACACAGCCACTCATGTCACTTGCAGTCGCGGTGCCCAGGGTCTTTTGGAACAGCTGACTGGAGATCTGTTTTGATTGTAAAAGATCAATGTCACCGTGAGTCTCCACAATCCTGACAAGGCGCAGCCGTCGGTGCTGGCACGTTTCACAGATGAGGAGAGCTTCTCAGCCAAGAGGGTGGGATGGTTCAGGGCCTTCAAACCACTTTCAGCATTTCCGGAAAACTCATAGCCAACGCCCTTTAATAAATCTCAATGAGCCATTCTGGAGTAAGTCTCTATGGTGGCAACACGGAGCACCTTCCTAAGCCAATTGGTATCTTATAATCTGAATCTCTTTGCAATATCCAGGGCACATGGAAACAAATACGTTCTCAAGGGGCACCTGGGCTGCTCAGTCAGTTAAGCGGCCAACGTCAGCTCAGGTCACGATCTCACGGTTTGTGGGTTGAGGCCCCGCGTCAAGCTCTGTGCTGACAGCTCAGAGCCTGGAGCCTGCTTCAGATTCTGTGTCTCCCTCTCTCTCTGAGCCTCCCTTGCTCACACTGTCTCTCTCTCTCTCAAAAATAAAATCATTTTTTTTTAAAAGCACTTTCAAAAACTTTTGCTTGATGTGTTTCTCTGTATCACTCATTAATACGTCCATTCATTTATGCCTCATCTTGTTCCCAATCTAACAGAGTTCTGGATTGGGTACTAGGGATGGGCCCCAATGCAATGAATTACCAAAGGTGGCTGGAATGTGACTGCCTGAGGATTAATTCCTTAGTTAAATCAGGTACAGATCAGTCCATGAAGCAATAGGATAGACTAAGCAGTCTTTCAAGTTCTGTTCAATAAATTCATCGAGTAGTCATATTATAAATGGTTAATCTTGAAAATGTAGAAGGAGGCAGGTAGATAATGGGTCTTGGAATTTGCAGTTTCATATATGCCCCCTCCCTTCTCGCTCCTTAGTCCAACCCTTCCCCAAGGCTACTAATATCTGAAAAAGACCTTGACTCTACAGGTTTCCGGAACGGGTGGAATGAGCATGACTAAGGCACACGTGTATGGTATGCCCAGGACAGGCATGGACATGCCAGGGGCACCCTACACCATGACTGGTGGCTCTAGATTGGAGTTTTTTTTCCCTCAGAACTGCTTTAATCGTACATCACTTCTTTAATAAAAGGAACCTCTGGTTTTACCAGTTATATGTTACTCATAACTGGAGTGAGCAAGTCACGTTTTTGATCTAAAATATTTTTGTTCCCACAGTGATTGGGGACTCCCCGAATGATCAGGAATTCTTCCTGAATATAATTCAGAAACACAAACTCCCAGGTCTCAAAAATCTTTAAAATAGAAACCAGAAGGCCCCAGTCTGGAATAGCACTTACAAATGAGGTAAAGCAATTTACTACATTGTGAAAGGAATCGGGAAGGAAAAAAGGAAGAAAATTGGGGGAAATGAGACCCCTGAGGGTCGTGTCTGCACTTCATCACCTCCGTATTCATACTGCCAACCACAGTAGGCAGACATCTGTTGCACATCTATCATATTGGGTGTGATTTGCATTCTTTTCCACCTCTTTCCTGTGAGGGAGTCATTTTGTGTGAATCTGGTGAGATTCCTGTGGTTCATGCACCCACGGGTGCTGGGGCCTCGCCGTGTGTTTCCCCAGGAACAGTGATTGGTTCAGAAATGAGCAAATGAGCTAGCTGGGCCCATTATAGTTTTCCCCAAGGCTTTTCTTGATTGTTTTTGGACAGACTTTTTTGAGATATAGACATAGCTTCTGACTTTAGGAAGAAACTATGACTGTGTAGACTGTGTTTGAGTCCCCCAAATCCAACTGTGACTAAAAGTAGCCATGATCTTTTTCTGTTTGAGCTAGCTTGGGTTGGGAACATCACTGGCAACCCAAAGAATTCCAGTGAAGGCAACCATAATGATCTAATGATATCCTTTAAAATAGGATTTTTAAAATAAATATGAAGATCAGCTGTCTTCCAACTCAAAGAAAACCAAAATATAAGAAAAAACAATCTAACCATATCTTGAGAGAGTATGGTTTGTAAGCAGGAACAATTTCCAAATAGTAAAATCTTTTAGACAATGAATAGAGGTAGTGAGGGAATCTACAAATTTTCTTTTTTTTAGAATTAAAAAAAAATCAAAAGTGGTGGAGCTACCTGGATCTGAAGAATAAATAGTATCTTAACACTTCTGAGACGCCACCTGGGTGGCTCAGTTGGTTACATGTCCAACTCTTGATCTTGGCTCAGGTCATGGTCTCATGGTTTGTGAGTTTGAGCCCCCCTCTCCTCTGTCAGGCTCTGCACTGGCAGTGTAGAGCCGGCTTGGAATTCTGTCCCTCCCTCTCTCTGTCCCTTCCTTCCCTGTTTGCATGCTTTCTCTCTCTCTCTCTCTCTCTCTCTTTCTCTCAAAATAAACTCTGAAAAGAAAAAGACTTCTGAGAATGCATCTATAGCCTCTGTGTCTAAGTTGCCCTAAGCTTAAGAATAAAATGAAGTTGGGACGCCGGGTGGCTCAGTCAGTTAAGCAAACGACTTCAGCTCAGGTCATGATCTCCTGGTTGGTGAGTTCGAGCCTTGTGTTCAGCTCTGTGCTGACGGCTCAGAGCCTGGAGCCTGCTTTGGATTCTATGTCTCTCTCTCTCTCTGCCCCTCCCTTGTTTGTATTCTCTTTCTCTCAATAAATAAACAAATAAATAAGTAGAGAGGAGAGGGAGAGAGAGAGAGAGAGAGAGAGAGAGAGAGAGAGAGAGACCCATTAAAAGAATACAAAGAAGGTACATTTCCTTTAGTATCCTGTTAGCAGTGACACCCTGCCTTCCCACTGAGGTCCTTAGTCTCTGCCCCTGGTCTTTTCTCAGAGTTCCCCAGATCCTCTCCCACATGCCAGGGACAAAATTACTCTCAATCTTCTACTCTTGTCTTCTCATCAGCTTGCTCGTCTGTCTGGGTTCTCCAAGAGGAGTCCCTGGCCAAGGAGCCGTCCTGTCTCCCGAATCTCCTGCTTCCTCCTTGGGCTGCCAGAGCTGCGTGACTTCTTACGTGAAAAAAGGGAGACCGACTGACCTGCCTGCGTGTGAGTGCACCCCACCTGCTGCCAGCGGGGGCCTGAGACAGCATAGAAGCCTCAGCAAGTCGGTCAAGAAAAGACAAGAAGCTGTAAGTTCAAACATGGTCTCTCTCTCTCTCTCTCGTACACATATATACATACATACAAACACCTACACATACACACACAGGCCAATACACTGCCTTTTAGGTATAGAACACAACTCTTTCTCTAAAGTCCATAGTCAGCCTGCCTACAGCCAGGTCAAACTTGACCTTTGTCATATTGAGCAGTATAGTCAAGTGGAACCTTCCATGTTTCCATTACAAAAAAAAAATTTTAATGTTTTTATTTATTTTTGTGCGATAGAGAGAGAGAGACAGAAAGCAAGCAGGGGAGGGGCAGAGAAAGAGGGAGACACAGACTCTGAAGCAGGCTCCAGGCTCTGAGCTGTCAGCACCGAGCTGGATGGACGCAAGGCTCAAATTTGTGAACCCTGAGATCATGACCTGAGATGAAGTCAGACGCTTAACCGGCTGACCCACCCAGGCGCCCCTCATGTTTCCACTTTAAAAGAAGCTCTTCCGTTTACTTTCTGTAATGGGACTGGCATAGTTGATCACTTTCTTTTTTATAATGTTCTGCATTCTTTGGATTTTTACTGCTTTGTTTCGTAGTGCTGTTTTATGAGCGATCATGGAATGTGTGTCTCCCTTTTCCCGTTACCCACTCCCCAACTGTCTTGCCTATTTCCTCCAGAGATGTGGAGAATCATGCCAGACAGTGTTCTAATTTTTGCCTAAACAATCGAACATAATTTAGAAAACTCAAGAAGAAGAGCCTGCTGTACATTTCCATATTTTTACTCTCATTGTTCTTCCTTCCTGATGTTCCAAGATTCCTTCTTCTACAATTTTCTTTCTTTTTGAATCCCTTTTGCTGTTCTTTTGGGGGTGATCTGCTGGTGACAAATTCTATTAATTCTTCTTCCTCTGAGAGCATGTTGATTTCCCCTTCATTCCCGAAAACTATTTTCCCCGGATGTACAATTCTGAGTTCACAGTTCTTTTCTTTAAACGTTTCGGAAATGTTTTGCCATTTTTTTTTTTGGCCTCCATGATTTCAGATGAGCAATCTGCTTTCATTCAAAATGTTTTTGCTTGACGGGTAAAGCATTGTTTCTATCTCTTGCTTTCAAGATTTTTTTTCTCTGTCTTTAGTCTTATGGTGTGTCCTGGGAAGAATTTCTTTGGGCTTATCCTGTTCGGGGTTCAATAGCTTCTTGGATCGATAGGGTATATATGATGCAAAATTTGGAGACATGCCAGCCATTAATTTGTCAAACACCCCGTCAGCCTCACACTTTTTCTCCTCTCTGACGACACTAATAGTGCCATCATTCATGTTTGGTAAGTTTAATTGATCTAACTTTAAACCCATTGATTTATTCTCACCTCCTCTTCGGTCAGCTGTTAAACCCATCCAATGAATTTTTCTATTTTATTGTAGTTTTCATTTCTAAAATTTTTATCTGGCTCTTCGTTACAGTGTCTGCTTCTTTGCTGAAACTTTACTTTTTCATTTGCTTCAAGCATGGTCACAATTTCTCAGTGAAGCATTTTTTTTTTTATGATGGCTGCTTTAAAATCCTTGTCAGATCATTTCAACGTCTGTTGTCATCTGGTCTTGCCGTCTGTTGATTGTCTTTTCTCATTCTAGCAGAGATTCTCTTCGTCCTTAGAGAAATGATTGATGTTTTAAATTAGTTTCAGACACTTTGGTTATTGTGTTACGAGACTCTGCATCTTATTTAAATCTTCAGTTTTAGTGGGTTTCCTCTGATGCTGCTCCCCCCCAGGGGAAGGATGCCCCTGCCTTGTCATTGCCAGGTGGGATGAAAGTCCACAGTCTTCCCACGGTCTCCTCGGAGACCTCAGAGGACGGAGGGGCTTGTTACCGACTATTAGGATGGAGGTCCTGGCTCCTCACTGGGCCTCCTCGGACACCAGCTCAGTTGGGGCAGAGGTGGCGAAGAAGAATGTCTCATCCCAGTTCAGTGAGGGCAAAGTCTACGTCTCCCACTCAGTCTCTGTTTACAGGGGTGCGGGTGCGGCTCAGTTTTTCCTGTGGCGTTTGACTGCAGTAGGCTATTTATTGTCTACAAGTTTTCATTCTTGCTAGACTGCCACCGTCCTTTGGCTGGAAAGGTCTACATCTGGTTTTTGGTCTACAGCTGTTGGCATTTCTGTGTTGTGAGCCTCTCCAGCACCCAGCCGAGAATAAGAAAATTCAGGGAACTCAGTACATGTCATTCCGTGGGTTCTGAGCTCCCCAGCCATCCTTTTTCTTTGCACTACCTTTCAGGTTCTTCTTCGATTTATGTTGTAGATGATACCCAAGGTTTTTAGTTGTACTTAGTGGGAGGAATAAGAAGTGTATCTATTCCTTCTCATCTGCAACTGAAAGTTTCTTTAATTTATTTTTCATACTTGAAAGGCTCAGGTAAGAGTCATAGTGCTTGTATTTAAATCCCAATGTGCCATCTTAGAGCACTCTTTGAGTCTCTGTTTTCTCATTTGTGAAATGGAGATTAAACTGGCACTTGCCTCACGGGGCTGTAGTGAGAATCAAATGAACACACACACCCCTGCCCACACACACACGTTGTACAGAGAAAATGGAACTTTAAAAGTGTGTATCAATCATCGCTGCTCCTGAATCAGCCATGCGACAGGGTCTTGATTATTTTGTGTCAACTCAAAGCTCTTGAAAGTGTTTGTCCAAATAATACAGCTCTTACAACCTATAAAGCAAAAGACAACACAGTGACTGGACACGTCTGTATGTTTTCTCGCGGTCACAAGGGTAGCTGCCATCTGTCACCATACAGTTATTCCCTGTGTTGTATCTTTCATCCCTGTGGCTTATTTATTCCATAACTGGTAGTCTATACCTCCCACTGCCTTCATCCGTTCTGTCCGTCCCCCCAACCTCTCCCCTCTGGCCTCAGTTTGTCCTCTTTCTGCTCTTCTGTTTGTTTGTTTTTTGTTTTTTGTTTAGATTCCACATGTAAGTGAAATCCTATGGTATTTATCTTTCTCTGACTTATTTCACTTACTATAACACCCTTTAGGTCCATCCATGTGGTTGTAAATGGCAAATACAAAGATCGTTTTTGAAACAACAGTATTTATTTTGTCCCTTCACCACTAAAAACAATCTACAACAAAGGAGTATTAAAATCATCTTATAAAAAATGTTTGCTGTGTCTTTCTACTAAGAATTCAAACACTTAAGAAATAATTAAATAGTTCTAATTCATATAACTCTGTACTCTTCGAATAAAGATACATCTTTTTATGCATCCAAGAAATAGTCACAAAGTGGGATTTTAAAAAACAATATATTTCAAAAAATAGAAATAATATGGGCAGCAATAGTTTTTGGCAATATTATTTTGTTTAAAAATTTTTTTTAATGTTTTGTTTATTTTTGAGAGAGACAGAGAGAGACATCATGAACAGGGGAGGGCCAGAGAGAGAGGGAGACCCAGAATCTGAAGACAGGCTCCACGCTCTGAGCTGTCAGCACAGAGCCTGACGCGGGGCTCAAACCCACAGACCAAGAGATCATGACCTGAGCCGAAGCCAGACCCTCAACCAACTGAGCCACCCAGGCGCCCCATCGGCAATATTATTTTGTACCTGCCACAATTAAGTTAGACATTAATAACAAAAGGATACCAGGAAATCATAAACATTTTTGTATCAGAGGAAATTGAAATGTGAAATCAGTTAAACATCTGAGATACACACAAAGCAGTACTTGGGAAAAAATGGAAACTCTTAATATTTAATTTTTTAAAAAGCAAGATTGACAGTAAAATAATTCAATGTGCAAATCAAGAAATCAGAAAAGCACAAGAAAATAAGCTTATTGGTATAAAAATTAATGGATTAATAAAAATAAAAGCAGAAATTAGAAACTTAAAAAAGTGGCAGATCTGAAAAATTAAATCTGAAACCTAAGTCTTGAAAAATAAAGTAAGGTAAGTAAACTGTTATTTAATTTCACTAAGGTTAAAAGAGTAAAATTATAAATGCAGGAAATAAGAATTTATATGAGAGACCCAAACATAAATACAGGAGAAATTAAAAGATTTAGGAGAGACTATCTTGTACATCACTATGAAATAAATTTAAGAGCCTGGTCCAAATAAGGGGTTACTAGAAGTGATGGATGGAATGGAAATAAAATCTAAGAGGCTGATTACCATAGAGAAAGTGAATGTAGGGGCACCGGCTGGCTCAGTTGGTTGAGCATCTGACTCTTGATTTTGCCACAGGTTATGATCTCATAGTTTGTGAGTTCAAGCCCCACATCAGGCTCTGTGCTGTCAGTGGGGAACCTGCTTGGGATTCTCTCTCCTTCTCTCTCTTCTTCTCTCCTGATTATGAGCTCTCTCTCTCAGAATAAATAAACATTTAAAAAGTGTCTGTATGGGGAAATATTAAAGAGCTATTCCCTAGAAGGTGCCCTGATACAGATATTTTTACTGAAGACTTCCACCAAATTTTCAAGAAATAATGACTTTGTGCTTCTATGTTCTAAAATATGCAAGGATAAGACTTCTAAATTTTTAAGGAAGTGAATATAACTACAAAGACAATACAAAATTAAAACTATAGCTCAATATCACTTATGAATATGTATATAAAAATCTTAAATAGTGATACCTGTAAAAAATTCTCAACACCATATTAGCAAACACTTAAGGAATACATTAAAAAATAATATAACTTGACTAAGTGGTATTTACTCCATGAATGTAAGGATTTTTCAGTAATTTGCCATTTAGTAGAGAAAAAGTGGGAAAATGATATATTTATCTCCACCTACACCGAAAAGCATTTGCTGAAATCCAACATCCATTTTTTAGAATAGTTATCTATAAAATAGGAATACTAAGATGGATTGTTCAATAAATTGAGACAACTGGCTATTCACCCGGAAAAGAGAATTGCATTACTGCTTCTCACTCCATACCAAAACAAATTAAAGATGCATTAGATTGAATTAAAATAGTAAACTTATTAAAATATTAGAAGAAAAGATGAAGAATTTCCAAAATAATCTTGGGCCAGGAAAAACCTGTCCAGCACCACAAAAAAATCAAGGGACAACAGAGATGTGTATTCTACTACCTAGAAACAGACAAGGATACAGCAGAGCACTGAAATTCCATAAACAAAGGAAAAGGACAAATAAGAAACTTGGAAAAATATTCATAACACATCATGGAGAGTTTATTTTCACGGTGTCTACAAATTACTAATATACAGCCAAAACCCAATATAAAAATGGCAAAGAACATAACTAGATAATGAACAGAAAGAGAAATGCAGATGGTTCTTAAACATATAATCCATACATAATCTCATGAATTATAAGAGACACCTGCGGGGTGTGGGGGGCAGAGAGACAGGGAGACAGAATCTGAAGCAGATTCCAAGCTCTGAAGCTGTCAGCACAGAGCCCAATGCGGGGCTCAAACTCACGAACCTTGAGATCATGACCTGAGCCGAAGTCAGCAGCTTAACCAACAAAGCCACCCAGGTCACCAAGAGACACCTTTTCTCATATGCCGGACTGACAACACATCATGTCTGTGAGGGTTAGAGAAATAGCCATTCCCTTCTATTTTCAGTGATAGTGAAAACTGATTCAACTTCTGTGGAAAGCCCTTTAGCAATATTTGCCAAAATACAAATGCATGTACCCTTTGACTCAGGAATTTCACTAATAGGAATTTATCCTACAAAAATATTTATAATTTATGATATTTCATACAAAGATTCACAAAACAAGGATTCACTATAGCATTGCTATATATATTTATTTAATAAACATTGCAAATCTGCATGTCCAGAATTAGGGGGCCAATTTCCTAATTACAGTAGATACATGCAACAGAATAACTCAACAGCTTTTACAAAAGGAAGAACACCGTGTGTACTGGGTAAGAAACGTCTCCAAGACACATTACCAGATAAAAAGGCAAAAAGCAAACCAGTGATAGCGTGTGATATAATCTGTTTATATAAAACAAAAATAAACCCACAAAAATGCATATTTAATATCGTTATTTTATATTTACATATTATCCATTTTCCTAGGTTTCTCTAAGTTGACCCGAGACACCAGCAATCCTGGTTACCTCTTGGGAGTGAACTGGGGGTCTTGAAGGACAGACGCAGACAAAGATACCTTTGTCTTAGGTCAGATTTCCTAGACACTGGGCCTGAGATAGGGGTTACTGAATGAGGAGAAAGGGAGATAAGCAGATTAAAGCAGGAGTCAAGCAAGAAGGTGTCTTGGTTGGAGTCTAGCTTCAGTTCTGGAGTGGGGTTCTGTCCCAGAGATGGTCGTACCTTGAAACAAAGAGTCCAAGTCTTGGTACTTTTATCTGTCAATCTTTGGCTGCCCTGCAGCTGCCCCTGGAGGACGGAGGATCCTCTCCAAAGCTGCTTTTGACTGAAGGCAATTGTCTAGAAAAAGGGCAGCTCTGAGCAATTAGCAATCCATCTCCAGGGCAGCGGGGGAGGGAGCAAGACTAGAAGAAGCGATTGGCCCAATCGCTGCCTACTACGACCTCACTGTACTTTTGGAAAGCTGTAGAGTATATATTGACCGCTTCAAAAAAAATCAGTATTACAGAAGGGTCTCTTTGTGGTTTGTCTAGATTCTAAATTCAGCGTGAATGCCAAAATTTAAACAGGAAAAGTTAGCCTTAGAAATCCTTAGCAAGGCTCCGTTTTAGGACCAGATGTTAGTCAATTTTTCCACCAGGATTGGAACAAGTTGTGTTTTTTTGGATGAGCACCACATGAAATAGTTGGCTTGTGTTTGGGTGACCTTCTGTTTGAAACATTTACAGCTTTAAACACTGGACTTGTGTTCATTGGTGAGTGGCCCAGGGGCATGGAGGGGAACTGAGGGAAGAGGGGACTTTTATCTGCCATCCCAGGCTCGCCCCTGGATGGGATGGTGGGGGGATCAAGCATGTCATTGGTCTCTATCCTCTTATTTTTCCATCCTAAATGTAGTCATGAATGTAGTGTATGTCGCCCAGAAAAAATTACCCAGATTGGACAAAACAAAAAGATAAGTAAGCGATATTGTAACATCATGTTAGAGACTTCTCTCATAGACTCACCTGAGTTCTATTTCTCAACAACTATAACTTTGTCTAAGAACTGATTAGAGCCCAGATGTCCCATAATTCTGTAGCCTTAGATGTTAACTTGTCAAAGTGGCAAGGTATGATCTCCCCACCCTACCCCCCGCATCTGGTAAATAAGATAACGCAAAGGTTATGGTTTTATTGCCTGTGGGAATTGATCTAGTTCCATGTCTGACTCAGCAATCTGATTTCAGTATCACTTTTCCCACTGACATTTCCACCCCAGTTTTTCATATCCTCATCAAGCTACTTTCTCTGTTTTCTTCATTAGTGAGTTAAATACAATATTGACATGTACTCACTATTTATTTTGATAATCATGCTTTTTAAAATTTTTGAGAAAGTATGCTTTCTCAGTGTAAATTAGCATCATGTACATTTACATACCCAATGTAGCTTGCTATAAAATAATACATTGACTGACTGTGAATCCCAGTGGAATAAAACCCTACTAGATTTATTTTACATTATCTTCTCTCTGGAGGGCATGGTGGCGTCTCTATCCTCTATTTTTCCATTCTAAATGTAGTTATGAATCTTCATCTGGTTGTTAAAAGTACTTGACGGACTGATAAGGCAGTGCTTTGAAAAATAGCTTCACCAGGAAAGAGAATAAAAATAAAAACATTCATATATTTTTTTCCTGATGCATTTCCCCTCAAAATCCACTTGCCATGTTTAGCAAATAAAAATATAGGACATTTCGTTAAATTTGAGCTTCGTATAAACAATTGATAATTTTTCATATAAATATGTCCTGAATATTACGAGTTCTTTATCCGAAAAGCTCACCTGGGGCATCTCAGAGCTCAGATGGGACTGTAGGAGACAGACGGGGCAGGAAGGGGGTGCCAGTAGTGGCAGAAATGCAAAGGGCCGTAGGCACAGATTGAGCCCTGTGCTGCGGAACACCAAGGCCAGACCCAGGATGTAGGAGCCTGTTGTCACTTCCAAGCCGTGAACTATGGAGCCTGAGAAGCTGGGTGGCACTGCCGTAGGGCAAACAGCTGGAGCCAGAAATGGGGCCAATCAAGAGAATCCACAGAGCGCTCTGAAGGTTAATGTGGTAGGTGGGTTTTTATTGCTCTGGAAGTTTCATCCAGAGGAATGAGTTGACTAGACATATTTAAAAATTCAGGGTCAGGGGCCCCTGGGTGGCTCAGTTGGTTCAGCGACCGGCTTTAGCTCAGCTCATCATCATCTCACAATTCATGGGTTCGAGCCCCGCGTCGGGCTCTGTGCTGACTGCTAGCTCAGAGCCTGGAGCCTGCTTCAGATTCTGTGTCTCCCTCTCTCTCTGCCCCTCCCCTGCTCACGCTGTCTCTCTCTCTCTCTCCCAAAAGTAAATAAAAAACATATAAAAATATTAAAATTCAGGGTCAGAGAAGATATATTTTTAAAATTGTGGCAAAACACATATAATGTAAAATTTACAGTTTTAACCATTTTTAAGTGCACCATTCAGTGGCATTAAGTGCAGTCATCATGTTCATCAACACCGTCAATTTTCAGAACTTTTTCATCTTCCTGAATAGTACCTCTCTACTCCCTCATCCATAACCCCCCAGCCCCGGGTTACCTCTGGTATATTGTCCATCTCTCTGAATTTGCTTAGTTTAGGTGCCTCATATAAGTGGAATTGTACAATCTTTTTCTGTGTCTGGCTTATCTCTCTAAAAATAATGTTTTCAAGGTTCATCCACATTGTAGTATGTATTAGAATTTCATTCCTTTCTTTATAAAATATTTTATTAAAATTTTTTTAATGTTTATTCACTTTTTTGAGAGATTGAGAGAGAGTATAAGCAGGAGAGGGGCAGAGAGAGAGGGAGACGCAGAATCTGAAACAGGCTCCAGGCTTTGAGCTGTCAGCACAGAGCCCGCTGCAGGGCTCAAATCCACAACCGTGAGATCATGATCTGAGCTGAAGTTGGACACTTAACCAAGTGAGCCATCTAAGCGCCCCAAAATTTCATTTCTTTTTAAGGCAGAACACATACACACTGTTTGTGTATACACCCCCCCCCACATTTTGTTTATCCATAAAGAAGACATTTTTGTAAACATTTTTATTTGTAAAAAATAATTTTTTGTTTAACATTTTATTTTATTTTTTGTAAGCATTTTATTTTATTTTAATTTTTTAAATTTAATTTTGGTTTTTGTAAACATTGTATTTTATTTTAATTTATTAGTGTTTATTTATTTTGAGAGAGAGAGCACATGTGTGAGCAGGGTAGGAGCAGAGAGAGAGGGAGAGAAAGAATCCCAAGCAGGATCCAAGCTGTCAGCACTGAGCCAGATGCAGGGATCTGTCCCATGAACCATGAGATCATGACCTGAGCCAAAATCAAGAGTTGGACGCTTAACTGACTGAACCATCTAGGGCCTCAGACATTTTATTTTTTAATTTCCCTGTGTAATATGCCTATTCCTACGTTATGTCCATAAGGAGAACATTTTTTTGTGTACATTGTATTTCATTTTTCTATTTAAAAATTTTTTTAACGTTTTTATTTATTACTGAGAGACAGAGAGAGACAGAGCATGAGCATGGAAGAGGCAGAGACAGAGAGGAAGACACAGAATTCAAAGCAGGCTCAAGGCTCCGAGCTGTCAGCACAGAGCCTGACACAGGGCTCAAACTCACAGCCTGTGAGATAATGACCCAAGCTGAAGTCGGATGCTTAATCGACTGAGCCACCCATGGGCCCCTCATTTTTCTATTTTTATTTGCTTATATATTTATTGCTAAAAAAATTCTGGCGGAGTCGGCCGCCTACCAACTGGAGGTAGGGCAGTTTGAGCTTACCCGGACTGCGGATAGGGGTGGTCCGAGCCTGGGTCATGAGGAGCCGAGAGCCGACCGACTGGCGGATGGTGGCAGGGCTGGGAGCGGAAGTGCGTTCTGAGTGAGGGAAGTGAGCAAAGGAGAGTCAGCTAGAGAAGGAGACACAGAATCCAAAGCAAGCTGCAGTCTCCAAGATGTCAGCCCAGAGCTGATGTGGGGCTCAAACCCACAGACCGCAAGTTCATGACCTGAGCTGAAGACAGACGCTTAACCAACCAAGCCACCCAGATGGCGGAGAGGAAGGGAGCTCTGTAAACTCTGTCCGCACCATTTATCGAACTGAGAAGTATATTATGCTCATCTGCGAGAACAGAAGGAGAAAATACGAACTCCAGAAGGAATAGAACCTCAAGGATATCTGAGTGGGGACTCCGCAATTGAGTCTGTGAAGGTGCTCACTTCACCTCCTGCTGCTCATTTCGCCTCAGGCAGGGGCGGAGCCTCTGAGAACAGACTCCAAGACTTACCCCATCAAACCAAGCCTATCCACCAGGGGGAGCTGCTGCTTGCTTTTTTTTCGTTTTTGTTTTTTTGTTTTGTTTTGTGTTTTGTTTTGTTTTGTTTTGTTGTTTTTTTTGTTCGTTTTTTTAATATATAAAAAATTTTTTTTCTTCACTAGTTTCGTACTTATTTCTTTGTCATTATTACCTTTTTTTCCCTTTTTCTTTACTCAATTCCTTTAAATTTTACTCCTTATATTCCTTTCTCCTTTCTCCCTTACTTATTCACCTTCTTGCAACCCAGATATATATTCTCCTGTATCTCATCCTTACCTCTCCCCTAAACTGGTCATACACTTTTAAATGGTCTACTGTCCTTTGTTGTCTCTGACCCCCTTATATATATATTTTTTTGTCTTTTCTTCTTTCTCTTTTCTTTTTATTTTCTCTTCTTCTCTTCTTTTCGTCTCTTTCCCTCCCATTTTCTTTCTTTTCTTTCCCCCCTGTAATGTGTTTCTTTGTTTGATTTGTCTG
>NC_043704.1:148959376-148982210 GCF_006229205.1 Suricata suricatta
TGAGAATGAACTGAGGGTTGAGGGGGAAGGGGGAGGGGGGAAAAGAGGTGGTGGTGATGGTGGAGGGCACTTAAGGGGAAGAGCACTGGGTGTTGTATGGAAAACAATTTGACAATAAAATACTATGGAAAAAAATTCCATAATTAAGTGCATTAAAATTACAGCCTTAATATATTTAAAAAATGTGTAGAGTTGGCACACAATGTTCCATTAGTTTCGGGTGTACACCCTGTGATTCAACTCTCTGTCCAGTAAGCCATAGTCACCACGCATGCGGCTACCGTCTGTCGCCGTGCAATGCTGTCACAGTAGCATTGATTATATTCTTTATGCGGTGCCTTTTCCTGAGACTTATTTATTCCATAACTGGAGGCCTGTATCTCCCACTCCCCTCACCCACTGTGCCCTCCCCTCACCCTTTTCCGCTGGCAACCATCAATTTGTTTTCTATATTGATAGGTCAGATTCTGCTTGTTTTTTGTTTATACACTTGTTTTGTTTTTAGATTCCACATATAAGTGAAATCATATAGTATTTATCTCCCTTAGTCTGACTTACTTCACTTAGCACAATATCCTCTAGGTCCATCCATATTGTTGCAAAGCAAATTATATAGATCCATATATAAGCATGGATATATATCCACATATATGGATATATTTATATCTAGAAATCTCCCTTATCTATTCCATATATATGTTTGTGTGTGTATATAATCTTCCTTATCCATCCATTAATAGACATTTATGTTGCTTCCATAATTTGGCAACTGTAAATGATGCTGCAATAAACAAGGGAGTGTATATATCTTTTGGAATTGGTGTTTTCATTTTCTTTGGGTAAATACCCAGAAGTGGAATTATTGGATCACATCGTATTTCTATGTTTAATTGTTTGAGAAACCTCCATACTGTTTTCCACAGTTTACATTCCAACCAATAGCACATGAGGGTTCCTATTTCTCAACATTCTGGCCAACATTTGCTTTTCCTGGCTTTTTTATTTTGGCCATTCTGACGAGTGTGAGGAGGTTTTGACTTGCAATTTCCTAATGATGAGTGACATTAAGCATCTTTTCATGTATCTGTTGGCCATCTGTATGTCTTCCTTGGAAAAATGTCTATTCAGGTCCTCTGTCCATTTTTTAATTAGATTGTTTGAATAATACCTATTTAAAATTGCTCTAGGGGCACCTGGGTGGCTCAGTCTGTTAAGCATCCACTTCAGCTCAGGTCATGATCTCAAGGTTCATAGGTTCAAGCCCTGGGTCGGGCTCTGTGCTGACAGCTCAGAGTCTGGAGCCTGCTTTGGATTCTGGGTTTCCCTCTTTCTCTGTTACTCCCCTGCTCTCTCTCTCTCAAAAATAACTTAAGATTAAAACATTTTCCCCTAATTGCTCTAGAATCTTTGGATAGACTGGGTGTCTCTGTTAATTTGGGCTAGGCTTTTGTGACCTCGGCTGGCTTGCCGGTCACGTCTGCCATACCTTCCAGGTTGGCTGGAAGCTGGCTAGGCTGAGACAGTCTCACCTGGCGTGATTTATCTCCGCTCCATGTGGTCGCTCATCCTCCAGGAGGCTGCCATGATCACGGGGTGGTGAAATAAGGAGAAGGGGGGAAGGGGTCTCTAAGCCTAGGGTTGGAATTAGCACAGTGTCACTCTTGCCCCATTCTTTTTGGTCAAAGTAAGTCACAAGGCCAGCCTGGATTCAGGGGATGAGAAATGACTCCACCTTTTGATGGAAGGAGCTCAAAATTCATGGCATCTGGGGTACCTGAGTGGCTCAGTCAGTTGAATGTGTGACACTTGATTTCAGCTCAAGTCATGATCCCAGGGTCATGGGATTGAGCCCTGCATTGGGCTCCACACTGAGTATGGAACTTAAGATTCTTCCTCTCTCTCTTTCTCTTTCTCCCTCTGCCTCTCCCACCCCCTCAAATAAAAAATATATATATATTAGAAAAAATAATGGGGTGCCTGAGTGGCTCAGTTGGTTAAGCATCTGACTTCAGCCCAGGTCATGATCTTGTGGTTTGTGAGTTCATGCCCCACGTTGAGCTCAGTGTGGAGCCTCCTTTGGCTTCTGTCTCTCTCTCTATCTGCCCCTCCCTTGCTCACCAATATTAATCTCTCTCAAAAATAAATAAACATTAAAAAAATTTTAATCATAGCATCTATCCATATATGGTGAAGGAAATAATTGTGGCCATCTTTGCAAAAAGTCTAACACAACCTAAATAATAACATTATTTTATAAGTTTGTTTTATACTTCTCAAATTGATCTACAGATTCAATGCAACTCCTATCAAAATTCTGTGCGTTTTTTTTTTTTTCAGAAATGGACAAGCTTATGCTAAAATTCATATAAAATTCAAGGGACCCAGAATAGACAAAATGTTCTTGAAAAAAAGAGCAAAGTTGGAGGATTTACACATCTCGATTTAAAAACTTACTACAAAACAACAGTAATCAAGACAATGTGGTATTGGCATAAGGATAGAAATATAGAACAATGGAATGGGATTGAGATATAAATAAACCTTCATAAATAAACGTCTGCATCTATGGTCAACTGGAACTTGACGAAATGCCAAGACCATTCAATGGGGGAACAATAGCGTTTTCAGCAATTGGTGCCGGGACAGCTGGACATGCGTAAGAGTGAGGTCGGATCCCCATCTCACATCACATACGAAATTGAACTCAAAATGGATCAAAGACCTAAATATAACAGTTAAAATGTTAATACTCTTGGAAGAAAACATAGTAGTAAATCTTCATGACCTCCTTCCTATTTGGTAGTCGATTCTTATATGTGATAGCTAAATAAAGTATGAGCAACAAAAGAAAAAACTAGATAAATTGGATTTAAGCCAAACTGAAAACGTCTAGTGTCGTGTGTCAAACAACACTATCAAGAAAGTGCAAAGAAAATCTACAGAATGGGAGAATGTATTCACAATCATGTATCTGATTAGGGACTTATATCTAGAATATATAAAGAACTTTTAAAACTCAGTAATAAAGAAATATAACCTAATTTTAAAATTAGGGAGCTATAATTTATGTTTTTAATAAGTTTTAATGTTTATTTTTGAGAGAGAGAGACACACAGAGTGTGAGCTGGGGAGGGTCAGAGATATTGGGAGACACATAATCTGAAACAGGCTCCAGGCTCTGAGCTGTCATCACAGCACCCAATACGGGGCTCAAACTTGGGAATAGCAAGATCATGACCCAAGCTGAAGTCGGATGCTTAACCAACTGAGCCACTTGGTGCCCTGGACAAGGGATCTAAATAGACATTTTCTAAAGAAGATATAGAAATGGCCATAAAGCACATACAAAGATAATATAATTAATCATCAGGGAAACAAATACAAATCAAAACCACAAGATCCCACTGCACACCCATTGGGATGGCTATAATTAAAAAGTCAGATAATAACACGTTGGTCATAGGAACTAGTCACAAAAGATCACATATTGTACGATTCCATTTATATGAAATGTCCAGAACAGGCAAATCTATAGACGTAAAAAGTATATTCTCGGTTGCTTAGCACTGGGAAGAGTGGCAGGGTAGGGAGGTAACAGCTTAAAAGTACACAGTTTCTTTTTGGGGTGACGAAAATATTGTAAAATTGAGCATTATGAAGGTTGCACACATCTGTAAATGTACTAAAAACATTGAACCGCACACTTAAATATGTGCAATCTATTGGCGTTTCAATTACATATCAATAAGGCTGTTATTTTAAAAGGTCACGTATTGCATGATCCTATTTATACGATGTGTCCCGATATGCAAACTCACAGGGATAGAAAGCAGATTACTGTTTTCCAGCGGTCAAGGGAAGAGGTGATCAAGAATGACTGTTAATAGGTAGGGAGCTTCTTTTTGAGGTGATTTCAAAGTTCCACAATTAGGGGCACCTGAGTGGCGCAGCCGGTTAAGCCTCCGTCTTCGGCTCAGGTCAGATCTCACGTTCGTGGGTTCGAGCCCCGTGTTGGGCTCTGGGCTGACCGCTCAGCACCTGGTGCCTGCTTCCGATTCTGTGTCTCTCTCTCTGTCCCCTCCCCCTCTCATGCTCTTTCTCTGTATCAAAAATAAATAAAACATTAAAAAAATTAAAACAAAAAACAAAGTTCCACAATTAGAGAACCATGATGGTCTGTGCGACACCGAGAACATACTAACAAACCTCTCTCTGGGTTATACACTTTAAAACGGTGAATTTTATGTTACAAGAATTTTATCTCAGTCACAAAATTGTAGCTTGTTTAGGCAGTCAGACTAAAGCTTGCATATGCTTCTATTTAAGGTGAGCTCATTCAGTAATTGACCCCCTCATTAAATCGAGATGAATTATTTTAAGTAAACTTAAAAAGTTTAAGTCAAAGTGCTCAGATGTTTCTGGCTTTTTACTGCTCTGACGTATCCTGACTATAATTTGCATCCCTACACACTCTTTAAATGACTATGCTTACTTATGAGAAGAATAAGAGACTCAACCACTATTCTAGGCTCATGTTTTTAATTAGTGTAATTATATCAATCTGAGGGAGTTTTAAAAAGCCTTTGCTAGACCTTAAAGTGGGGTTTAATAGCTGTAATTTTCAGATTTAACTATTTGGCCTAAATACCTACTTACTTATTTACACATTTATACAAAAAAAGGAAGACTGAATTACAGGCATGTCTGTTTTTGGAGTCCTTCCCTGGGTTCACATTATGACAAAATACTTTTGTATTTAGGACAAAGATAAATATGGAGTGATTCAAGAACAAATCGGTCTTGAATCACAAATATTGTCATGGTCACACGACAGTTGACATTAGAGACTGCAACACGGTGACAGCGTACATCTAAATAATTATCAGCTGCTTTGTCTATGAGATATCATGCAAATACATTTTTAATTTATTACTTTTTCCTTCACTAAAGCTTATTGCCTCAGAATGGTGTCTGTTGAAATGTGCCTTACTAAATGTTTGATCAACTATTACTGTTTTATACATTTCAATAAAAGTATCATTGGTACCTGGGGATTGGAGGATTCCTAAACTTTTGAGTAAGAAATGAATTTGTTGATTTATAAAAGATAATGCCCAGAATTGATAAGGATCAATTGGAAAAATTGACGCTGTCAGTACTGTTGCTAGGGATATAAACTGTTGCTAACTTTCTAGAAAACAATGTGGCTCTAAAAGGTTCTAAAACCTTATGTAATCTTTGATCCAAATATTCCAACTTTAGAAATATGTCCTAAGAAAATAATTGGGTTAATGTGCAAAATTTTGTTCATTGTATCACTATTTCTATACAAAAGCTGCACCATAAGGCATTAAGTTAAGGGCGACATATTTATGCAAGAAAATACTCTGTGGCCATAAGTTGATATTCCTTACTATGGGATGATGTCCGAAATATACAATGGATCAGAAAAAGCAAGTAATCTATCAATATTTATCAACTAATCCTATTAAAATGGTACACAGAGTCTTTATACTTTTCTATATTTTCCGAGTTTTTGCAATGAGCATGTGTTACGTTTATGATCATAACGATCAATACAATGATTTCTCTCTCACAAAGAAAGACACCTTTCCTTGCAGTGACCAGTGCTTACTGCTTTCTACCTTATCCTTTTTAACTACTAGATGTCATTCTTTTTTGGGTTTTTTTTAGATGTCATTCTTATCCTAGAACTTCTTTGAGGAAACTTACCTACCCTGAAAGGAAGGCAAAGTGGGTATCTCCCTCCTGCCCAACAGCTTAAAAGATGTCACAATCAGGTCAAAGGTCACACTAGCAGAGGATATTGATGGCCAATTCCAGAGTCTTTAGCCAGTTGCTCCATTCAGGGTTCATAGGTAGAGAGTTGCTACAATGTTATACAATTAAGTTTGCTTGTCGCCTCTTGCAGTAGCTTTAAGGAGCTAAGAACAGGTCACCCTACTGACCTCACCAAACCTTGGCCTTGGGGACTCTCCCCATCCTCCGACATCCCTCTCTAAGACAGTCCATTCCATCCTTCCTGTTAGCCCTCCAGGAGAATCCTGCTTAGACTTCTTTCAAGGGGCCTTTAATAACTTAGTTGGTCTCATTTTCTTGGGGGTAGGAGACAGAGTCCACTGACAATGCTATTTCCATCATGTGAAGTATCAGGTGTACTGAAACCACACATTAATGTGCTTGGTCACCTGGATGAAAAGTTCATTTCACTTGGCTACTCTTAAGAGAAAAAAGTCCCATTCCTTATGGTCTTGTTCTATAAACTGAAAGATGACATATATAAAAGGGAGAAAAGGATAGGATATTTGCAAGTTGACCTGAGCATATTAGTCATAAGTATCCTTCCTTCCAGGGGGGAAAAAAAAGGAGCGGCTTAGTAGGGAGCTCACCAGATTCAGAAGGATCACTTGTCTGAGAATTGTGTGCAAGTCATATTATCTCTGTTCTTGTGTAACATGGTAGCCCACCGTTGACTTCCAATATGTCATTTAAACAGGAGTGGAGTTAATGTTGCATAGAAACGGTATGTATTTTACATATTCCCTTGTACACCACCATTGCATCCTGATATGCTGAATGTTTGCGAGAAGGGCTCTACTATAGCCGAGTTAGATCCAAATTCATAATGAAATTGGCAAGGTTCCCATTTACAAAGAGGAAAATTGAAACCTACGGAGAATACCGAAGTCCATAATTCTATAATTGAAAGCAGTGTTTATGAAAGAGAAAAAAGTTTTAGTAATCAGGAGAAATGAAAAAAAAAACACTTAAAACATGTTTGTCTCAAAATAGCCAAGACTGGACATATTTCCCAAAGCTTCCACCAAAACTGGGTTACAAAGCTGAGTATAATTGCACTTGAGTCCTAGATCACAAAAATGAGGGAAATCCGAGTTTTGTAATTATCTGTTATAAGCCATGTCTCAGTGTGATTTTGTACTCACTCCAGGCCAGTCTGACACTGGCTGTGTCTTTTATGGGCTCCTGTCGCTTGCCAACCAGGTGCTTCGTGTTTTCTCAGGACTGCATTCTTCCCATGACTCCGTCATTCACTCCTTTCCCCTAGTCCCTCCTGGGTAACCTGATAAACAGCCTTAGATGCAGATGAAGTATTCATTTTCCATTATCCCATGCATTAAGTACATTTTAAGCATGGCCAACTTGTAAGGGAATGAATTTTCCTAAAGAGGGAAATCTCAGGCTGCCTGGGTGGCTCAGTCGGTTAAGCAAGTGACTCTTGATTTCGGCTTAGGTCATGATCTCATGGGCAGAGCTGGGCATGGAGGCTGCTGAAGATTCTCTCTCTCCTGATCCTTCTGCCCCTCCCCGACTCACACAAGTGCATTGTCTCTCTCTCTAAAATTAAAAAAAAAAAAAAAGACAAAAATCTCAAGCAAGAGAACAAGCTGGATAAGCTATTTTGGCCAGGAGTACCTCTAGGTGCCCCTCAAGTATTGTTGAGTCTTAGCCTCTAGGGCCGGCTCCTCTGTGGCCCGTCCAGCATGGCAGATCACCCCCCCCCCCACATCACTCCCTACTCAGATCGCCCACCCGACTCCTCTCAAGGAGGGCTATAAAAACTGCGCTGTAAGCCATCTACCAGCAGGCATCAGGTTAAGTTTGACATATTTATGCAAGACCTCCTCTTGTTTCTCAAGGAGTCTTTGGAAATGACCTTGGCCTCTCTGTGGAGGGAAGGAGTAAAGGATGCCGATCAGAGGATGGTTAGCTATGTTTGTTCGTAGGGACCACTCTGGGAATTCTAAGTGTGTCACTTTTGGTGTCCTTCTGGACATGGGCTCCCTCTTGTGGCCCATAGGATATGAATATGACATACAACATAGAGAAATTATATCTGCATTTTTGCAGTTGCAGAGATTACTTGAGCACTGGTACAAAAATGATTATAGCTAAATTGATCAATATTTTTAAAAAGTCATCTCTATACTCACCATGGGGCTTGAACTCACAACCCCAATATCAAAAGTCTTATGTTCTATTGACTGAGCCAGCCAGGCACCCTTGAATTGATCAATACTTTTCAAACAAACCTTGTATAGGCCTAAATTAACTTATTTAATCTAGAGTCATACATATACTAGGGTATAAGAGATTATATCCCTTGAATTAAAAAAAACCTGGTTTATCCAAAACTAAGAATTGACATTTATTGAGTGCATACTATGATACAGATACTGCTGTAAACATTTTACTAAAGAATTATGTACGTTTTTAGTATGGAAGATTTATTCTGGAGAATTAAGAAATAAAGAAAAGCTCATACAAAAACCTCTGTCTCTGTATCACCCATGCTCAACCTTTATCAAAAACAATTTAACATTTTCTTTGTTTCATCTACCATCATCATTCTTATCTCTCGATTTTTTCCCCTGGAGTATTTAAACAAATACCAGATGTCCTAAATTCCAGTCATAAATATCTTACGTGTATTCTAAAGTTTTAAAATATATTAGCTATTCTTAATGTTCACAACAAAAAGTAGATAGTGTTATTCCCACTTTACACATGTACAAACTGAGGCAAACATTATTAAGAGACTCAAACCTGGGAACTCTGACTCCAGAGGCTGTGTGGTAGCCAGCTTCCAAGATGGCTCCTGACCTCTGCCTCGTGGTAGTTAGGCGATGAGACCAATAGCAGAAGAGACGGTATGTCGCTTCTGAGATTAGATAGTGGCTTCTTTCTTAGGTGCCTACTCTCTCTTTCTCGGGTCATTTGCTCCGGAGGAAGCCAGCTGCCACAGCCAGCAGCGCCCTGGAGAGCCCCACGTGGTGATGGAAAGCAGGCTTCCAGCCCACAGCCAGAGGGGAACTGAAGTTTGCCAACAAGGAGAGAGTTTGGAGGCGCGTTTCCAGCCCTGTTTGAGCCTTGGAATGACTGCAGCCAGAGCTGACAGCTTTACCACAGCCTCGTGAAAGACCCTGAGCCAGAGCCCTCCAGCTAAGGCACTCCCAGATCTCTGACCCACAGAAGTTGTGAGATAATAAATATTGGTCGGTAAGCTGCTATACTTTGGGGTAACTGGTAACATAGCAACAGATTATTGATAGTCTATATCCTCAGTCACTGCTTTTTTCTTCCCCCAAATGCAAATCTGCAATAGCTTTTGTTTTGCTTCTCCTATGACACTGGATGTTAAGGACAACATTGAGGCAGTGCAATGAATTGAAAAGAGATATTTTGGGAAGTTTAAGAGTACATGTGCGTTTCATTGTTATTCTAATCTGTGAGTGTGAATGTGGCAACCCTTTAGTAAAGGTATTAGTTAATTAAATCAAATATCCTACTGTTATATCATTTCCATATCAACGCAAACTAATTTACCTCATATTTTTAAAAACTGATTGCAGAGCATTCTATCTTAATTATTAAACCAATACCCTATGAATTAGTGATGTGTTTTGCTATTATAAATGATGCTTCACTGAACATCTTTCTAGATCCTATCTCGGTAAACTTTTGCAAGTATAGCCTTATGTGCCATTTCTAGCAGTGAGCAGGATAGGCCAAGGGTATGTGCATTCTACATTAACAGTGACTGCCAGAGGAGCCTGGATGGCTCAGTCAGCTAAGCATCTACCTCTTGATTTTGGCTCAGGTTATAATCTCATGGTTTGTGAGTTCAAGCCCCGCATTGGGCTCTGCACTGACAGCATAGAGCCTGCTTGGGATTTTCTCTCTCCCTTTCTCTCTGCCCCTATTCTGCTCTCTCTCTCTGTTTCTCAAAATAAAATAAATGAAAAAATAATGGCTGCCAAATCACTTACACAAAAGTTCCACTAATTAAAACACCCCCAATCCGATGTGAGTTTCCTTGACTTCACACCCTTTAGTTAGACCTAGATAGTGGGGTGGTTGGGTGACTCAGTCCTTTAAGCATCCAATTCTTGATTTCAGCTCAGGTCATGATCTCTCAGTTCGTGGTTTGGAGCCCCAAGTTGGGTTCTGTGTTGATGGCGCGGAGCTTGCTTGGGATTCTCTCTCTCTCTCTCTCTCTCTCTCTCTCTCTCTCTCTCTCTCTCTTTCTGCCCCTCCCCTGCTTGTGCTCTCTCTCTCTAAAAATAAATAAATAAACATTAAAAAAATAACTAGATAGCATCAAACTTCCAAATTTTCCCAATTTAAAAGGTGAAAGAATACCTTCCATTGTTGGATTTGTATTTCTTTAACTGTGGCTGAAGTTAATCTCTAAATGTTTACTGGTCATTAATATTTATTTTTCTCAGAACCATCTGTCTTTAACTTTTGCACAATTTTAATCTTACTGGTTTATAAGAGGTCTTTATACAGCACGGAAATTAACCTGTCACATGTGTTGCTAATATTTTTCTCATCACTTGAGCTTTCAATTTATTTATGGTTTGTGAATTTGTGTACTGCTTAGTAAGGCTTTCCCTGTTCTACAATAATAAAAATACATTCCCATGCTTTCTTCTAGAAGCTTCTGTTTTTCGTTTGTTGCATAACCCCTCTGCTCCCTCTGGTTTAGGAGGGAGGGATCCAGCATTTTCGTCCCCCCAAAGTTACCTTGTTGTTTTGATATCATATACAGCAATCTCACGTCCCTTATCAATTTAGGGTGCCACCTTTATTGCTAACTCTGTACATATTTGGGTCTATTTTGGACCCTTTACTCTGTTCCATAAATCTGTCCATTGCTTTGCAAGTATTAAAGTGCTGTTGTTATTATTATCGTGTTAATTTGTAGTAGGACCAGTTCCCTGCCACACTTTGCTTTAAAGTTTCCTAGTTACCTTTGGGGAAACAGGTTCTACTTCCATAAATGGGTTAGAAAAAAAGCTTAGGGCAGAAAGCTGCCACCACAGGTTAAAAGTGCCCAAGGTTAGCTAGTGAGATACTGTAATGGGATCATGAGTAACTTGTTATACCACCTGCAGGAAATTACTGTCCGTCTGATGCCAATCTACTATTGTACTTTGATCACAAACTACACCTGACCCCCAGACCCTTTTTTTCTTACACATACAAGTTAATGATTACTGTCTTAATTTTTTCTCCATGTTCATGTGTGTAAGATCTTGTTTTCTTCACATTCACCACATGGGTAATATCTTGTGAGCTCCATAAATATGAAGACAAAACCCCTGTTCAGGGCTCTTGCTTTCTCCTGGACATTAGCCTCTCTTGTATTCAATACTGCATCTGCTCTCTTGCTGGACAACAGAGAACTCCAGACTCATGGTCTGTGACAGTTACCATGAATTATAGAATTATTTTTCAAGGTAAAAAAATTCCTGTTTGAAAGCAATCTACACATTCAATGCAATCCCAATCAAAATTGCACCAGCATTCTTCTCAAAGCTAGAACAATCCTAAAATTTGTATGGAACCACAAAAGACCCCGAATAGCCAAAGTAATATTGAAGAAGAAAACCAAAATGGGAGGCATCATAAGCCCAGATTTTAGCCTCTACTACAAAGCTGTCATCATCAAGACCGTGTGATATTGGCATAAAAACAGACACATATATCTATGGAATAGAATGGAGAACTCAGAATTGGGCCTACAAATGTATGGCCAATTAATCTTTGACAAAGCAGGAAAGAGTATCCAATGGAAAGAAGACAGCCTTATTAACAGACTGTGCTGGGAGAACTGGACAGCAACATGCAGAAGAATGAAACTAGACCACTTTCTTACATCACACACAAAAATGGGCACCCTCCTACACTTTTTTTTCCATAATATTTTAATGTCAAATTGTTTTCCATACAACACCCAGTGCTCTTCTCCTTAAGTGCCCTCCACCATCACCACCACCTCTTTTCCCCCCTCCCCCTTCCCCTGGTGGGAATGTAAACTGGTGAAGCCTCTCTAGAAAACAGTGTGGAGGTTCCTTTAAAAATTAACAATAGAACTCCCTTATGACCCAGCAATAGCACTGCTAGGGATTTCCCCAAGGGATACAGAAGTGCTGATGCATAGGGGCACATGTACCCCAATGTTCATAGCAGTACTTTCAACAATAGCCAAAACATGGAAAGAGCCTAAATGTCCATCACCTGATGAATGGATCAAGAAGATGTGGTTTATATATACAATGGAGTACTACATGGCCATGAGAAAGAATGAAATCTGGCCATTTGCAGCAACGTGGCTAAAACTGGAGGGTGTTATGCTAAGTGAAATAAGTGAGGCAAAGAAGGACATATACTATATGTTTTCACTCATATGTGAAACAGGAGAAACTTAACAGAGGACTATGGGGAGAAGAAGGGGGAAAATAGTGAAGGAAGGGAGGGAGGCAAACTGTAAGAGACTCTTAAATACTGAGAACAAACTGAGGGTTGATGGGGAGGGGAAGAGGGCAAAAGAGGTGATGGGCATGGAGGAGGGCACTTGTGGGATGAGCACTGAGTGTTATATGGAAACCAACTTGATAATAAGCTCTTTTAAAAATTAAATAAATAAACATTAAAAAATGCCTGTTTGTATTTTAATTGGGATTAGATTGAATTTATGGGACAATTTATGTAGATTTTATATATTTAATATATTTAGTTTCCTGATCCAAGAAATGTTATGTCTTTCGATTTATTTCTTTTCTTTTATAACCCCACATAGAATTTTAAAGTCTTCTTTATTTAAGTTCTATACATTTTTTATTTGTGAATACTTAAATATTTTATTGGTTTATGTGTTTAAAATCATTTTTTACACTGAATTTTCTTTTTTTGTGTTTATTTATTTATTTTTGAGAAAGAGAGAGAGAGAGATAAAGAGAGAGAGGCAGAGAGAAAGGGAGATAGAGAATCCCAAGCAGGCTCTGCACAGACAGTGCAGAGCCCAATGTGGGGCTTGAACTCATGAACCATGAGATCTGCCCTGAGCCAAAACCAAGAGTCAGATGCTTAACGAACAGAGCTGCCCAGGTGCCCCTGAATTTTCTAATAGTTATTGATTAGGAACATGTAGGTTTTTACATATTAAATTTATAACCTGCCATTTCACTATAGCTTATTATTACTTCTGTTCTTAGTAATTCTCTAGGCTTTTTTTCCTGGGTAGGTATCATCCCACTGGGATCCCCTTTAGCAGAACAGTGTAGCCATCCCCAGCTCTCCTGAATTTGACTACTAACTGCTCCTAGCTGCCCCCATTTCTGGAGAATTTCCTTTCATTGAATAGAAGTTGACTTGCCTGGGAAATATCATTTCTCCCCCATTCCCATCAAGCATCATACAGTCAAAAACTAATGACTTACTGATTTGGGTGTTTAAAAAAAGCTTGCCACCTTGCTTTAAAGTGGTCCCAAGTCTGAGGCACCGGTCATGCTCTGGAGTACTCAATGAGCTCTGGCTTCCCTAGCCCACTTCACTCATTCTCCTTCTTCTGTAAGAGCACTGCTTCAAGGGGCACCTGGGTGGCTCAGTCGGTTAAGCATCCAATTCTTGATTTCAGCTCATGTCATGATCTCATGGTTCATGAGATTGAGCCTCCTGTAGGGCTCTGTGTTGACAGCAGACAGCCTGCTTGGGATTCTCTCTTTGCCCCTCCCCTGCTGATGCTCACTCTCTCTTCCTCTCAAAATAAATTTTTAAAAATAAAATAAACTTTAAAAAACAATTTTAAAAAATCACATGATTCTGCATCCTTCTCTTAGGCTTTGCTTCTAGAAAATCCAACCTAAGACAATAAGTAATCCTATGGATTACATCAGCATTTATTAAACAAGTATTTACTAGGCATTGACCATGGACCGGCACTTTCTAGACACTGGGCATCTGAACAGACCATGTTCCTTGTCTTCATGGAACTTGTATTTTAAAATTTTTTTGTTTGTTTTTATTTATTTTTGAGAGACAGAGAGAAAGAGAGTGCACGAGCAGGGCAGGGTCAGAGAGAGAGGGAGACACAGAATCTGAAGACAGGCTCCAGGTCTGATCTGTCAGCATGGAGCCCGATGTGGGGCTCAAACCCACAAACCATGAGATCATGACCTGAGCTGAAGTGGACACTTAGCCAACTGAGCCACCCAGGCGCCCCTAATGTTTATTTTTGAGAGAGAGAAAGAGAAAGACAGAGCATGAGCAGGAGAAGGGCAGAGAGAGAGGGAGACAGAGTCCAAAGCAGGCTCCAGGCTCTGAGCTGTCAGCACAGGGCCTGACTCGGGGCTCAAACCCACAAACCGTGAGATCATGACCGGAGCCGAAGCCAGACACTTAACTGACTGAGCCACCCAGGCGCCCTGAAACTTGTATTTTAGTGGGAGACTATGGCAATGAATAAGTAAACGAACAAAGGAATATATAATGAGGATAAGAGAGTGGTGTGTGACAAAGTGAGGCACTATTTTTGAAAGAGTAGCCAGAGAGGGTATATCAGTTATTCTACCTTTGGTACAAGTAGACAGAAAACACAACTCAATGTAGTTTAGGCAAGAAAATAAAAAAAAGGAAATGTATTCTATTACACAACAAAAAGTTCAGAGGTAGAAGTCTCCATCATTAAAAAAATAAAGATATTATCAGGGAACTTCCTTTTGTCTATGTTGCCATCCTTGGTGTGTCCGTTTTGACCTCCAGACAAAAGAAATAGAGATTCTGAGGCAGAGTAATTGTTAAACTGCACATAATACTTTGGAGACAAACTTAGTGTAAAGTCTTGAGGATTTGCTCACTTGTAGGGGTATAAGACACAGTACAGCCTGCTGAAGACCGTGTCTCTATAAGTCCCGCCCTTGCATCTAAAGGTAGACGTCACAACTTTTTACAAGGAAAAATGATTACTTGGTTTAAGCAAAGTTTTGGACTGCCAGTTCAAAACTGGTTGGTTATACTGGAGCTTGGCTGTGCTGATGGCTACGCTTCAAGTCAGTTTTTCGGGTCTGGACAGTCCAATCACAAATTCACCACTGGCAGCTTTTCTACGGACTCTGGCTTGCATTCTGAAAAGTGATGTTTCTGGGTTCTTCTTTAGGGAAAGTAGTTACTCTGACCCCTTACTATATATTATAGGGTCAGGGTCAAGCAGTGAGCAAGTCTGAATGCATATATTTAAGGTTCAATAAAAATTTCTTTTATTACTTTCTTCACGGTCACAAGATAGCTGCAGCAGTTCCAGATGTCACATCCAGACACACGACCTTCTGAGGCTCTCTTGTACCATGCTGCAACATAGTTCTTTATTAAGCTTTCCATAGTTAACTCTAGATATGCTAGAGATAATGTGCTGGATTTGAAATGCAATATTCATTTCCCCTCAAGCCATGAAGTGTTAAAATATTGGTCGGAATGAGAATCATGGTGATTCACCCTGATTAAAAGGGCAGGTTGAATCATGCAAGGAAAGAGACTCTAAATAAATTGCCCAAAGAAATGCCCAACTCACTTTGAATTATCTTCTTGCCTGAGTAACTGTTGGGTAGGGTTGTTGATTACATATCAAATAATCCCCAAACTCAATGGCCATTTTGTAATTACTGAACATCTTTAAAAAAATTTTTTTTTACATTTATTTATTTATTTTTGTAGACAGAGAGAGACAAAGTGTGAACAGGGGAGGGCCAGGGAGAGGAAGAGACACAGAATCTGAAGCAGGCGCCTGATGTGGGGCTCGAACCCACGAACCATGAGATCATGACCTGAGCTGAAGTTGAACACTCAACGGACTGAGCCACCCAAGCGCCCTGTAATTACTGAACATCTTAAAGAGTTCAACTTGCCCGCACCACCTCCCATAACCAATCCATGTCAAATTCTATCCAACCAATCTACTTGAGAAGGAAGCTGGGCTTTCAAAAGTACACATCTGGAAAAAAAGTAAGAAATAAGGGCTAGACATCCCAGCCCTTTCACCTAGGAAAAATTCTGGAGTTTATATCAACTTGGCAGTGGTGTAAGCCACTGTCTACAGCCTGGGAAATTTGCCCTGAGACCATTCCAATATGTGGATCAAGGATATGTTTGGAGATAATCTAAGCCTACTCCATTGCCTTTTCCTTGTAACATAAAACAAGTGAATGGGAGAGTGGAGAACTCATGAGAGACTCATTAGCCCAGGAAAAGGTGAAAGGAGAGAGGGAGGTCTGGGGGCCACTCAGACAGCCCAAGCCAGTTTCACAATTTAACCGGGGGCCAGGTTGAGATTGCTAACTTCAAAGCTCCCGTAACTGGTTGAACCTCATCTTCCCTGTGCTAACTTGGCAATGTCTTTGGCTCTAAACTTCACCCATCTTTACCACCTGTCTCGTTATGAAGTAACTCAGTTCTTCTTCAATCTGTCCCTTGTCTAATATACCTTTCTAGTGGGGTTCGTGCTTTTGTTTCCTTTTCACATGAGCAAAAATGTATCTCTTTTAAGAGATTTTTAAAGTCTTCATACTGCAGTTTAAGTTCTGGCTGACTGCTTCTGGAGCCTGTGTGGGAGAGCAGAGTGCAAGATGTTTGCGGCGTGTCTGCCGTGTCCCAGCAGGAGGTCAGACGGACCTGATCGCCCTTTCTTTAAGGTGTGCGGCCATTATTCTTTGGCTCCTGGAGTTGATAGATACCAAATCATTTGGAAGACCCCATTCCCTAGCCGCAGACATTCATTAACAAACTTCATTGTTTGGGGGCTAGAATTCCGTAGAAGGAACGTTGTGCTGGCCTCTTGGTGACTTTTCCCAGGTACCTATTTCCACTGAAGAGCAAGGGCACAGAAGCAGGGAGCTGGGGTCCGAATCGATGGCATTATGCTGATACACTAAGTCTGTATTACGTATCTCTGACTGACTCAGTGTGCAGCCATATGGCCCAGCAGACTGAGCCAAGGGTGAGTGATGGTCTGGGGAGGCCAAAGAAAATCCTGGAGACAGAGATCAAGACAGAGGTTTATTGGGGGAACTTAGCATACAGGGGGTCCAGGAGCAGCTGACTGGACAAAGTTTCGGCTGCCGGGATCTATGTGCAGCAAGTTTTTATTCATAACAACCTAATCTAGCAACTATCGATGGCCCTTCTCCTCCGTGAACGGCCCGTGTTTCCAAGGAGATTAAGGGCTGCCACCCAGACCCTCTTCATTGGCCACGGCTGCAGCCCTTGACTTTGAACATTGAACAACACGTTCTTCTGCACATTCTGTTTGATGGGAATCAAGATAGTGATTAACAGAGGCATGCTGGGTATGCTTGCACAAGCTAGCTCTCCAGTGTGTACCATACACCCTGTCTCCCATTGAGTCATTTAAAAACCTCTTTCCAATTCCCATATGGGCACTTTTACCCATTCTTTTTATTTATTCATTTAAAATATTTATTAAATACTGAGATGCTCTTTGCAAAAAAATATTATCTCCATAGATCTGAGATTTGAGATGGGTCCCTTCAGCTTCCTGCAAATGAAAACTTGGGTTGTAGAGAGGAAAAATGGGATGTTTCCACTGAAATCTTGAAGATACCCTGATGACACATGTGTCACAAACTAGAAAGAGATTCATAGGAAGAAATGCTACGCGGGTCATTCCATATTTTCAGACATTGTCTTTTAACTACGATATCCTGGTATTCTCTAAAGACCCTTTTCTCCTGGATTCCTATGCTGTGAGACCCCAGCCCCAGGTGGGGTGGAGACATCCACATCCTCATTCTGCCTCCCAGGAGCATGGAAACCTGTAGCGGTCAAGTGCACCACCACTGTCCTCCGTGCCCAGTTGAATACCTCTCCCTCACTTCTGCTGACACCATCTCTGGAAGGCATAGATGGCCACACTGTGTAAGCGAACCAATCAGTGTCCAAGATGAGACCCCAAAAGGCAACAAATTCATTTGCCTTCTTGTTTCCTCTTTAGGTTGTAAGAGTGAATTTTTATTCATTCAACAAATTGTTGAACCCCTTCATGTTGAAGGTGAAACACTCTGCCTTTAAAAGCAGCTTCACTGTGAAAGGCATCTCCTCAGAACATTTACCCCTGCAGCGTGTGGGGTAGCCAGCTTCCAAGATGCTCTCCTAGTGATGCCCACTTCCCCCGTCCCCACTCACGTGTACTTCCCTCCTGTATCATACCAAGGTTGGTCCGCGGTGGAAGTGACGGTCTGTGACTTTCATGGCTCAGTCGTGAAAACACTTCCGTCTCCGCCTGGCTACCTGTAGCAATGGTCAGATAATCCATGTTAGTTGTTTTAAGCCACTAAGGTTTGGGGTAATTTGTTATGCAGCAATAGTTAACTACTGACCACTGTATAATGTGTGAGGCCACAATTAATCCAGTTAAAGCTTTAAGTGGGGGCTAACAGATCAAAATGATTTGCAACAATAGAAATAACAAAGGTATAGTTGTTTATCACAAAACCGGTTTTAATAAGCTATCTAGCTATTAAATGTAATTTACTTTCTCTAATTGCCAAAGATACCATGAAAAAAATTTCTTCCTACAATACTCAACACATAGGATGCACATAATTAAGGTAAGTATGCTAACTTTGCCGGAAACTTTCAAGAACATTTTAGAAATTATAATAAATGGATTTAAAGACGCTTCTTAAAGCAGTTAATGGTAAATACAAAAAAATCTCAAAAAGGTGAGTTTAAGAAAATTGATTTTCATTGTTTCAAAATTCTCAAAACTAAGATCAATTTTCTTAATAATAGTTATCATGGATTAATCCTTATAGTAGCCTTGTGAGGAAAGTATTATTATACCCAAATTCTTAGCCTAGGAAACAGGCTTAGACAGCTGAAGTAACTTGTTTAAAGTCACCCAGAGAGTAGGTGACCAAACTAGAACTTGAACCCCATTATGAATCCTCCCTGCTTATCCCATACATTTTCCACTATAACAGAACAGGACCTTTTTCTAAAATTAGTTTTTAAGGTTTGATATGTGTTGAATGTCATTCATGTCACCACTACACATGGAAAATGAGCAGACTTAACAAATACTTATGATTTGCATTTTTAAAAGTCCTACTTTTGGGGCACCTGGGCGGTTAAGTCGGTGGAGTGTCCGACTTCGGCTCAGGCCATGATCTCACGGTTCGTGAGTTCGAGCCCCACCTCAGGCTCTGTGCTGACAGCTCAGAGCCTAGAGTCTGCTTCAGATTCTGTGTCTGCCTCTCTCCCTGCCCCTCCCCTGCTTGCAGTCTGTCTCTCTCTCTTTCGCAAAAAGAAATAAACATTTTTTTAAAAAAGTCCTACTCTTAAGTGAAAAGAAAAGGAAGGGGTTGATATCCTGAATTATTCAAGTACCCTCATTTTTTCATCCATACCTTTCACTGGTTAACTGCTCTTTTGGTTTGTTTACCACAGACAATTGTAAAACTGATAAGAACTTGAGCTTACATGAAGAGTAATTACTCCCTAGTTAATATTTAGTTAATTAAAACTAACCTAACTAAACTATGACCTATAATATAAGTTATTCCCCAGATAACATTTAGTTGATAAACTATTGTATCTTCCCTTTTTATAGCAGAGAAAATCTTTTGATGCTTCATAATTTAGTCACAGGGAAACCTCAGCGGTGGCCATTTTTGACATACTGGTATGAATTAGTAAGTTTTCTCTTGTTTTTTAAAATTTTCTACTCTGAGTATAACAAAACAATCAACATGTATTCTGTAAATATTTTTCGTAAAATTATCTATTTAATAAATACCGCAGGATCATACTATATGTTCTGCAATTTTATTTCTCAAAGAAATTCTGTCCTTTCTGTGTGATAAAAACACCCAGGAGATGGCACGCTTTGCTGAAGTGCTCACGAGTTAGGCTTCTGCTTTCTCTCAACGTGTCCTGCAGTCTCTCTATTTTTCATGTTGCTTCTTCCAGGAAGGGCCCATAGTCTCGTTTTTTTTTCATATCAGTCACATGTGAATACTTTGAAGTAGAGCGCTATGCTGTGATGCTAATGTAGTTTAGAGAAACAAGAACATTTCACGGTGTTTGAGACTGTAAAATGTAATTTAGGGTGTTTTTTGTTGAATTAGAATGTACATGTGACACGAAACTCCTCCTCCCTCTTTCTTCCATCCCTCCACACTTAAAACCACTGCCACCAATGCGTCCCTTACAGCCGACCTCAGTAGCTGCTGCGCCTTTTTGAAGCATGGATCTGTGTGCTTGGTCTCCCCTCTCCCATGTCGCTTGGACTTTGGTTCATCTAGTACCCTGTTTCCTTCCCTTGGCCGCCTTCTTCTTCTTCTTCTTCTTCTTCTTCTTCTTCTTCTTCTTCTTCTTCTTCTTCTTCTTCTTCTTCTTCTTCTTCTCTCTCTCTCTCTCTCTCTCTCTCTCTCTCTCTCTCTCTCTGTGTGTCAGTGTATAGCCTGCTGTTTGTATCAGGGGCACCTGGGTGGCTCAGTCAGTTAAGCGTCCAACTGGTGATTTCGGCTCAGGTCATAATCACAGCGTTCATGGGTTCGAGTTAATAGTGCAGAGCCTGCTTGGGATTCTCTGTCTCCTTTCTCTTTGCCCCGCCCCAACACAGGCACGCGCACACACACACACACACACACACTCTCTCTCTCTCTCTCTCTCTCTCTCTCACTCTCTCTCTCAAAATAAACTAAATAAATTTTTAAACGATGTATCCAACCCAATAACAAAAAAATTATCCCAACCTGTTAACAAAATCAAAGACCTTTTTGCAAAAATTAATTCAAGAAGCAGTAGAAAACATTAGTGGATCAATAACTAATAAGAGAAATTGGAAAAATCCTTAAAGAAAAACAATGAATCATTAATTAATCATTTTTATTTTTTTATGAATTTTTTAAAATGTTTATTTATTTTTGAGAGCTAGAGAGCCAGAGCATGAGCAGGGAAGGAATAGAGAGAGAGGGAGACACAGAATCTGAAGCAGGCTCTGGGTTGTCAGCACAGAGCCCGATGTGGGGCTTGAAACCACAAACTGTGAGATCATGATTTGGGCCGAAGTTGGGCGCTTAACTGACTGAGCCACCCAGGCGCCCCAATTAATTGTTTTTCTTTAAGGATTTTTCCAATTTGATAGTAACTATATTTATTGGCCCCGCTAAACAGTTAGCTATATTTAAAGGTCATGGACACAATTTACATAAATTATCTTAATTTATCTTCAACAACAATATAAGATAGGTACCTATTATTATTAATACTGTTTTACAGGGAAGGAAACTGAAGTTCAAGGAAGTAAAGTAAGTTGTCTTGGGGTTATATGGTTTTATTTAATTCACTTATTGGAGAAAGCTGGAATAGGACCAGATTAGTCTGATCCTTTTCACCACGTTTCCCCACTAGGTCCAGGCAATTTAATGCATGATAACACACATGTCCAGGGGATGAGAAATTTCTGTGTGTCTTTCAAACATAAAAAACAAGAAACTGGTAAAACCAGCTTAGCCTTCCAAACCTGTACTCGACATAGATGCAAAAAATCTTAAAATTTAGCCAAGTGACTCCAGGACCATAGTAAAAGGTTAATGTTGTCTGACCTAATAGAGTTTACTTTAGGAACACATGGATGTGAATCACAGCCCAGCGTGTGCCGGAATAGGTCATTCCCATCGACTTTCATGTCTTCATTTGAAACCACGCAAAGTCCCCTTTTGACTCAATAGCTTCCTCTTTCTCTTACCAAAGGCTCGCTGTCTCCGCCACCTTGACTTCCATCCTTACAGACTCTCCAGACCCCACTTAGATCGGGCTTTCCCTCGGCCCAAACTGCTCTCGAAGATTATCCTTGATTATATAAATTTCAAGGAGCAATGCTCATTCTTACCGACAGCAGTGGGCAGGCTTGAAGTATTCTCTCCACTCGGCCTCCAGGACACGGCTCTCTTGGGCCCTTCTGCTGTGGTTCTGGTGGCTCCTTCTCTTTTCCTGGCTCCCTTCATCCTCCTGACCTCTAGACGCTGGGCCCTGGCTCAGGGGTTCTTCGTTCTGCCTTATGATCTCATCCAGTCCTGGCTTTTTCATTTTTATTTTTAAATTAAATTTTATTTTATTAAAGTAACAAATACACATTTTTAAAAAGTCACATAATATTCATTAGATAATAGAAGCTATATATGTATATATGTGTTGGTTTCTGGTTTCGAAAGCCCCTAAGACTTTCTAAGTGAGGAGAACACTAGGAGCCTTCCTTGTAACACGTGTCTTTGACCCTGTCTCTGACCCAGGGCTCCTACAACTCTTATTATTATTTTAATGTTTTTATTTATTTTTGAGAGAGATACAGAATAATCTTTTTCTAAAAGGCGAGTCAGAACCGTAGAAGTGTCCCATGGATGACCATCAAATTGCCCAGGTACCAGGTCCATCTGAGTAATTGTTTTGCTTCCTTCTCCAGATGTGGCTTTTTTCCCTCCAAGGGCCGACTTGGCAGAAGTCTCAGGGGAAGTGCGCAGTGGTGGAGGAAGGGAAGGCGGTGACAGAGTTGGGGCGCCAGGGACCCCACGGACTCCTGCGGCGAAGTCTCAGCTGGGGCTGGGTGGGGCAGACAGGATGGTTGCCTTCAGACCTGCCCTCGCCTAACTCGGGATCCTTGGGCGCCTCCCCCAGAGGCCACGGTGGGGGGGGGGGGGACGCGAACGCCCTGGCAGTGCCGTCGGACCCCGCCTGGGCAAGGGGGTGCCTGGGCGTTCAGTGTGTGAGCATCTCGAAGGGCCGGGGTCAGCCTGAGCACCCAGGGGCTCCTGACTTTGGGCCGCACACCGGCCGTGTGCGCCTCGGGCGGCTGCCCCGGCCTTGTGGCTGTGGGGGCTGAGCTCCTCTAAACCGGATTCTGGCCAGAAAGTGATGTGCCCATGCTTCTGCAGAGGATGGGGTTGGGGGGACTGGCCTGCCGTGTGTGTGTGTGTGTGTGTGTGTGTGTGTG
>NC_043704.1:148982310-149086060 GCF_006229205.1 Suricata suricatta
TAGGAGTGTGGTGGGGGCTGGGAGGCATGAGAAGGGAGGGGTGAGGAGGGCTGTGGGGAGGCAGTGACGGTGTGCCTGCAGGGCCGCTGGCAGCCGAGAGCATCCAAAGGCAGAGATAGGAGTGGAGGGGAAACAAAGGAATTTATTTCAGGGGGCCAGTGCCAGGAAGACAGTCTCCAAGGTGCCGAGAATACTCCCAGGTGTCTACAAGGAAAGCGGGGACAGAGGCGGGTGGGCACGTGCAGGTGCAGGAGAGGTCAGGCTGGTCAAGGTCGTGGGTGGGATCTGCCGGCTTGGGCCGGTCCTTATGGCCGGAGAGGGTAGTTGCGGCTTCCATCAGGGGGTGCTGGGCCCGCAGACCTTTTTGCCCAAGTTAAGAGAAACGGTTGGAAGAATATAACCAACTGGAAAGAACAGCCTGAGGTCTAAATGGAGGGAGTTGAAGTCAACTTTTAAAACAAATTTTTTTTTACATGTGTTTATTTTAGAGAGACAGAGCGTGAACAGGGAAGGGGCAGAGAGAAAAAGAGACACAGAATCCAAAGCAGGCTCCAAGGTCCGAGCTGTCAGCACAGAGCCCAACTCAAGGCTTGGATCCACAAACCATGAGATCATGACCTGAGCCAAAGTTGGGCGCTCAGCCGACTGAGCCCCCCAGGCACCATGGAAGTGACTTTTGACGGGAGACACATGAGACCTTGCTGCTCCCCGGGCGGGTGGGCTGCAGCATCGGGGGACCCGCTGCCCTGCCCCAGCAAGGGGTGGTAAGGGCCCAATCCCATCGTTATGCTGGTGTGAACACTTACTCAAGGGAGGCAGCTTTTCACAAAGAGTAAAATCTAAGAGCCGGGATTCTGACTTCTGAGCTGCTTCCATTGTGCAGGTCGGGCTGGGTTGGGAAAGAACCGGCTTCCGCACTGAACTGAGAGACCCGTGGGGACACGTGCAGACAGCAAGCCCCCCACTCACACACGACATCTAGCCCCAGTTTTCCCGCTTAGCAGGTGAGGTACAGGAATTTGGTATCTGGTCTGATAAGGAGAACAAAGACGAAAGGAATGTAGCAAACCTTAAATCGCCTTGCAACTTGCAGGCCATTGACAAGTGCTGGAGGTGGGCAGAGCGCTCCAGGAACTCACAAATGTCTTCATGTTCGGACTTTGCTGGTGGCAACCGGCAACCTTAGCTTGACGTTAGCCGACCTCCAGGATCCTGTAAGCCTTCTTTACCCTGTGAGAATCCCTGTGGAAACTTCCTCTCTCTCAACACCCTCCTCCCTCCCCAGGATATGTGCTGTCAATCATCCTTCACACATAGAGCCCACTGATTCACATCTGAAGGGTCTCATGACCCATACTTTACTAGGCAGGACCGAATAACCTTATCTTAACAGCAGCTAGCCCCTCAAGGTCCTGGAAACCTTGCTTCCAAATTCCTTAGAGACTTACGCTCTCCCTAACCCCCGCGAACTAAAAAGTATGTGACCAGTCACCCCTCTCCATCCTTGTGCAGTGTTTCCACTCAGGGTCCTATCACTATGCTTCTATAAGAACACCTTTTTTTTGCACTGACGATGTCTCAAGAATTCATTCTTTTTTAAAAATACGTTTTAAAATATTTTTACTTTCAGAAAGAGAGAGAGAGAGCATGAATGGGGGAGAGGGGCAGAGGGAGGGAGAGAGAAAACCTTCAGCAGGCTCTACACTCAGCATGGAGCCAGACACGGGGCTCGATCCCATGACCCTGGGATCATGAACTGAGCCAAAATCAAGAGTCAGTTGCTCTACTGAGTGAGCCGCCCAGGCGCTCCTCAAGAATTCTTCCTTGACTGTTGGCTCCTGGACCCCAAACATGGCATCACGATCCTGTGAGTGGAGGCCTCTCTTGTCTGTGTTGGAGCAGCACAGCCAGGTGCCTGGGAGGGGACTTGGGGCTCTTCACCTCTCCTTCAGCACCCGGGTGACAGCCCAGGATTTGGTAAAGGTGTCTCTCCCTCCATCCTCAGGGAGAAGGTAGCCTGGGCCCAGTGTTAGCCAGGGACCCCCCCCCCCCAAAAGCTCAGAGAAAGTGCAGACTTCCCCTCAGGCCGCTTCGCAGTCCTGTTCATCCTTCCTTTGCAGGGGCCTGGAGGGAACCGTCGCGGCTGACATGTTCTCGTGGGCGCGCGTCCACCACAAAGGGGTGGCTTTCACCACAGACCCCGTAGAACTTCCCTCCACTCAGCTCCTGGGCAAAGGAGACGGAGCTTCTGCACTCCCCAACAGGCAAGCAAAAACTGTCCTTACGGGGCCCCTGGGCACTCAGTCCGTTGAGTGGGTGGAGTGTCTGATTTCAGCTCAGGTCAGGATCTCACTGTTTGGTGAGTTCAAGCCCCCATCGGGCTCTCTGCATCGGCTCAGGGCCCACTTCAGATCCTCTGTCTCCTCTCCCCCCGCCCCTCCCTTGCTTGTGCTCTCCTTCTCTCTCAAAAATGAATAAGTGTTAATAAAAAAAAAGACCCTGTCATTAGAACAGGTGCTGTGCTTATTAAATACAAGCTTTAAGTGTTTTGTCCCCTCAGGGTTTTGTGATGGAACCAATGTGAGTTTGCTCCTTGGTGAGTCAGAAGCCACACAGGTTGAGTTGTCGCACAAAGAAGAGTTCAGTTGTAGCAAATAAGAAAATCATGACTCCCAGAGCAGGGGTGAACGGGCTCCTTCCATTTAGGGTGAAGATGCATGTTTAGATAGGGAAGCCTTGCAGTCTGTGTAGGGTGGGCATAAGGTGGCCCATGTGCCTCACAGAAACATGTCTACCTATACATTGTTATTTAAATGAGGCGGAGGCCCCTTCTTGGAGGGAGGGTTAGTATCATAATGAGTTATGGTAGTCATCCGACGTTCTAGAGGTCACTCCTGGGCCCATCTGCACAAGCAGGAGTCAGGGGTTAAGTTCCAATTGGTCCTGGTGCTCTGGGGTGGCTGAGGTCATGTCAGAGCTGGCTGGAGGTCACTGGGGCAGCTGCTGTTGCTTGAGGGTGGTTTCACTTTCTATTTGCCCTGTTCTGTCCAAGTTTCCAATATCGCCCCAAAAGAAACCAGAGACTACCAGGGAGACGGAGTCACACATGCAAAAGCAAAGGGCTTTATTATGGGCTTAAGCTTGGGCTCACAGACTCCACCAACCCATTGGCCACGTGGAGAGGAAGCCCCGAACATGGCAGTGTAGGGGCTTTTTAGGAAGGGGCCGTTACAGGAAATGACGACATAGGCACAGCGATCCATTCCCTACCCCCTATCAATACTGGCAGTAGTGGGAGCCAATCACAACTTTTATGGTATCGACCAATCACAGAGTGGGCCAGGACCCTCATGTAGGGGGTGACTAAGCAATAGGTGATTACCTTATAGCCTCCATCTTTAGGCCTGCCCCTAGAAAGGTCAAAGGTGTTGGCTGGCCTCTCCTGACTGGGTGCCACAAGAGTTGTCCCTCCTTCCCTGGGCAATGTGTGCCCTTCCATTGGCCAATGATACTGAGAAGCTGGCACCTTGGCCTTTAAGTACAGGGGAAGCCTGACTCAGACCTGTGTCCTTACAGCCTGAGTTAAGAGAGAAACTAGAAAGAAGAGCTTGAGGACACATAGGACAAAGGTCGGAGAGTATAAGGGGGGGGGGCAGTAAGGTCAGGCTAGCTGGTGAGTTTCATTCTGGTTTGGGCTATTTTCTATATTCTGTAAAAGTATTCAGAATCTAAAATTTTTTTTAATATTTTATTTTTTAAGAAACAGAGAGGGACAGAGCACGACCAGGGGAGGGGCAGAGAGAGAAGGAGACACAAAACCCAGAACAGGCTCTGGGCTCTGAGCTGTCAGCAGAGTCCGATGAGGGGCTTCAACCCACAAACTGCTAGATCATGATCTGAGCTGAAGTGGGACACTCAAGTGACTGAGCCCCTCAGGTGCCCCATCTATTCAGAATCTAGATGAACATTTTCCAACTTTGATTTTAACCTAGGGGTGCCACACCATTACAGAGTAACAGACACTGGATTTCTCCTCCTGCCTGAAGAAGCAAAAAAACAACAAAACCGGTAACTACACGAAACACAGATTTTTAAGATATCAGACGTCAAAGAGCATGGTGATCTCTGAGGGACGGAAAACAAACACTTGAGTCTGGCAACTGCTCAGATTTACTGCCTTGAGCGAATTTCCAAGCAAGGCAGTGTAGAGGGAACTGAAGAGGAGCCCAGTGGACCTCGTTGAGTTGAGGACACTAAGCTGAGTTCAGGGAGGCCATGGTCGCCAAGGTCCCGAGAGGAGAGAGCTGAGGAAAGCCATTTGTCTGAGGGGCCCCCTGCCCGAGCAGAACTGTCCTGATCAGCACCTCCAACTGAGGCAAGTACTCAGTCAGGGGGAAATCATTAAGGCGAACAGTGCCAGACCTTCCATGGTACTGGGAATGGTGCTCGTTCCCAACAGAGAAACAAAAGGGGAAATAAAATCCTCATAACCCATGGGGTGTGGGTGGAGCGCTCAGGAAGGCCTTGCCTCAGTAGCGGGAACGAATCTGCCCTCACTGAGCACTGCTCTGGAGCACGGAAGTCGTAAAAGCAAGACCAGAAATGACCAAACCATTTCCAAAGAGCTTACATGCACCCCAGAACAAAGCTCAAAATTCATAGGAAATTTATCTAAAAATAACCAGCAACAAACATCATAAACTTCGGAAGGTCTGGTATCCCAGAAGATGGTGAGGTGTGCACAGAGCCGGGGAAACAACTCTTAATGAGATCAGTCAATCCCTGGAAAATGACCCAGAACTGACGAAGATGTTAGATCACCCAGGAGGACATTCCAACATTCCTTGTCACTGTCGTCCATAAATTTAAAACGTTAAATAGGTAAATGGAAAACATAAAACAGATCCCATCTAACTCTACGAGAGGAAAACTGCGATGTCTGTAAGGAAATGTCCTGCAAAGGGACAGACAGCAATTAGAAAATGCAGAAGGAAAACATGTGAGGAGCGCCTGCATGGCTCAGTCGCTAAGTGTCCGACTTCAGTTCATGATCTCACAGCTTGTGAGTCTGACCCTGTGCCGGGCTCTGTGCTGACAGCTCGGAGCCTGGAGCCTGCTTCGAATTCTGTGTCTCCCTCTCTCTCTGCCCTCCCCTGCTTGCACTCTGTCTCTCTCTCAAAAATTAATAAACATTAAAAAGTTTTTAAATAAATGGGTAAAACCACTCTTGATCATAAAAACCTACAATAGTAGCCTATACCTTGAAATTTAATACAAAGGACTTTTGAGCTAGATAGAGACCCCCAAACTGTGCTCAGTTCTACCCATCTTCATTTATGCCCAATTTACAACCTATGCCCAAAATAGATTTGTTACAATGAAGGAAACCCTTAAAGGTCCTTAGTGGACTGGTAGGGAATTAACTGGAGGAATAATGGCAGCCATTTATTCTCATGGAAGAAAATGAGAACTTTTTCTCATTTCTCCATTGAGTCACATTAAAATTCAAAATATTTGAAATCAAACAATCTCAATTTAACACAAGTGCTGTGGTAGTATTGTCATGGTTGGGTACACACATAAATAAAATTAGTAATACATTAAAAACACGTACGTGATTTTAACATGGACATAAACAGAGCAATGGAAATTTGACATAAAGCAGTTGGAGAAAAACATTAAAAATACTATAAATGACATAAAAGAAGTTTTTCTTTTTTTTTAACTTTATTTTTTGAGAGAGAGAGAGAGCGCGTGCATGTGAGTGGAGGAGTGGCAGAGAGAGAAGGAGAAAGAGAATCTCAAGCAAGCTCTGTGCTATCAGCACAGAGCCCCACGTGGGGCTCAATCCCACATACCATGAGATCATGAGCTGAGCTGAAATCAGCTTAACCAGAGTACCCGACTGAGCCACCCAGGGGCCCCTAAAGATGTTTTTCTAACTATAGGTTGTGCGTTGTTGCCAGTAAGAACAGTTGATATGTGGAATCCTGGTAGAGTAGTTATAATATTGGGTCAGTACTTATGATAGAAGGAAAACATGTTGCTAAGGGTCTGTTGCCGGAACACAACCAAAATGCCTTTGGCTAAAGCTATACATAGTGACTATGGCCTTGATGCCTCCTCAGTGAGTTCTATACAACATGAGAAATTGGAGCCCTTCATCATAACCTTTTAGAGTCAAGGGAAAGTTAATGCAACATGATGGCATATGTAAAAATAAAACAGGTAACAAATAGGACAACTGAGGAAAAAAGATATTATTCAAGGTCAATAGAAGATAAAGGAACTATAAAAATAATCTGAGAAATATTTCACATTGAATCTCTTAAAATAAATCTAACAAATATAAATTAAGCATTAGAAAATTCAACAAACATTTGGAAGGTAATACTGATACAATCAAAATAACTTTGCAGATGTCAAAAAACACAAAAATGCATTCCCTTAAATAACAACAGCCTCAACAGAGCGTCTGGGTGGCTCAGTAGGCTGGGGGTCTGACTTCGGCTCAGGTCATGATCTCACAGTTCATGAGTTCAAGCCCCGTGTTGGGCTCTGTGCTGATGGCTCAGAGCCTGGAGCCTGCTTCAGATTCTCTCTCTCTGCCCCTCCCCAACTTGCACTCTGTCTTTCTCTGTCTCTCAAAAATAAATAAACATTAAAAAATAACAACAGCTTTGAATTCTGATACTATGGCCCTGGAACATGAGTTTGATAGCATTGTGCAAGCTTGTAATTCCGAAGTTTTATAAAAATTATCTTTCTATAGAAACATAACTATTAAGGAAGTCGAACAGAGTGTTTTAAGAAGGTTAACTTCTGGTCAGTTGGTGATTAGACATGGTATCATGTTGAAGAGTCCTTTGTCATGTTTATATCAATGATATTAGGAAAAAGTTTGCTTAAACTGGTGCTTAAAGTATGATGTAAAAGAATGTGCAAGAGGGGCACCTGGGTGGCTCAGTCGGTTAAGCATCTGGCTTCCAGCTTCGACTCAGGTCATGATCTCATGGTTCGTGGGTTCGAGCCTCACGTCGGGCTCTGTGCTGACAGCTCAGAGCCTGGAGCCTGCTTCGGATTCTGTGTCTCCTTCTCTCTCTGACCCTCCCCTGCTCGTGCTATCTCTCTCTGTCTCTCAAAAATAAATAAAAAATATTTTAAAAAAAAGAATGTGCAAGAGAGAAATATAAAATAGGATTGAGTGTGTGTGATCAAGGTGGTAAGTGATGCAGAATCACAGGGTGGGCTGATATTTCTGTGAACTTGGATTTGTACGGGGCACTAAGCTTTAGTGTTGGCTGATGTGTGACTGACTGGAATCACAAGGGGGACTGTTATGTACTGGCCTGACATGATTTTAGATCCACTCGTTTAGGACAAAGACATAAACAATTTTTCGGGTCACGTTTTGATGTAAGAGTGAAGTGAAGCTGTGTCAGGATGTCACCATCTCATCTGTCCTTACCCTTAAGAATTCAGTGGCTCCAGTGCTGAGGGGCCCCCCTGGGGGCTCATCACTGAAGATGTAGGAAGGAGCCACTAAGACCAGGGGACATGTACTCTAAATGGGGCAGGGCTACACTTTGCTGATTGAAAATAGCTGTCCAAAGACCTTAAGGCCATTAGTTCTTGGGTTTGTGGTTTTTTTTTTTTTTTAGGTTTTTTTTTTTTTTAATTCTCCCTTGCTTTCTTCTCTCAGTTTGTTGGCTTTCTTTAGTGAAGGAAAGAGAAACTAGGATTTGTTTATCTTTACTTTGTGTGTATCTATTACTGGTTTTCGGTGTGTGGTTTCCGTTAGTTTGTATAGAACATCTTCTGCAGTCTACATGAAGTTGATGGTCACTTCAGTTTGAACCCATTCTTTACTCTTCACCCCTTCACACACATTTTAGGTATGTGGTGTCACACTTTGCCCCATCAGCGCAGAGCCTGATGCAGGGCTCAGACTCAGAGTGGTGCGATCATGACCTGAGCCCAAACAAAGTGTCAATGTTAGCCACTGAGGCATCTCTACTTCTTATCTTTTTATTTTGTAAATCCCTTGGCTGATTTTTATAGATATATTTATTTTTACTGCTTTTGTGTTTACTACTTTTCTTAGTCCTATTTGTGGTCTTTCCTTACCACTCAGAGAGTCCCCCTTAGCCTTTCTTATAGAGCAGGTTTAGCAGTCATGAATTCCTTTAACTTTTCTTTGTCTGGGAAACTCTTTACTTTTCCTTCTATTAATGATAGCCATGCTAGATAGAATATTCTTGGTTGTAGGTTTTTGTTTTTTCTTTTAGTACTTGAATATATTATGCCACTCCCTTCTGGCATGTAAAGTTTTTGCTAAAAAAATCAGCTAATGACCTTTTGGAATTTCCCTTGTATGTAACTGTTTTATCTTGCTGCTTTTAAAATTATCTCTTTGTCACTGCTTTTTGTGGGGCGCCTGGCTGGTTTAGTCAGCAGAATATGTGACTCCTGATCTCGGGGTTGTGACTTTGAGCACCACGTTGGGCACAGAAATTACTTTTTTTTTTTTTTTTTACATTTCCTTATTTCTTTTTTTTTTTTTTGCATTTATTTATTTTTTGAGAGATAAAGTGAGACAGAGCATGAGCAGGGAGGGTCAGAGAGAGAAGGAGACACAGAATCCGAAGCAGGCTCCAGGCTCTGAGCTAGCTGTCAGCACAGAGCCCGACGCGGGGCTCAAACCCATGAACCGTGAGATCATGACCTGAGCCAAAGTTGGACGGTTAACCGACTGAGCCACTCAGGCACCCCAGAGATTACTTTTAAACAAACTTTAAAAAAAGGCAAGAGTGATATAACACTACATTTTGCAATTTTAATTGCGATATGTCTTGGTGTGGACCTCCTTGGGTTGGTTTTGTTGGGGGCTCTCTGCACCTCCTGCATCCGGATTTCTGTTTCCTTCCCCAGATTCAGGAAGTTGTCAGCTGTTATTTGGCTCTCCAGTCTACTTGACGGGACGCCACAGTACATCGCAGTAAGAGTAAGTGCCTCCTCCAGAGGGTGGAGACCAGAGAGCGTATTCTCATTGGACACAAAGCCAAGCACTTAGGACACAGAACAAGATGAAAGGAAGACCCTCCACCTGGCTCTTCCATAGGGAGCCCACACCAAAGTGTCTAAACAGATGCTAGTCTCGTGAGACCCGTGAACTCACCCTTCTGCGAGGCTGCCTCAAACACCAGGTTACTAGGGCTTATGCCCGCAGCCTTTCCCTGTGGTAACTCCTTTTTATGAAAATGACACGAAAGACAACAACTAAAGAAAAACTGTGGCCGTCTCTGGGAGTAAATGGGTGAGTCAAACCAAAAACACTCTACCAAATTACCAGCGTTGTTAAGCCCAAGCAACTATTCCACAAATCGTTTTTCCTGTTAATCTAAATTCAGAAAGTGAGAGAAAAAGGACTCTCACCACTCTTGCTCTATTAGGCCTGCTGGCACAGGTCTGGGAGGCTCATGTGACAGGGATCCTTACCTTCTATTGGCTCTTGTGAGATGTCCCCGGATTTCCCAGGCACAGTCGTGCGCAACCACTTAGTGTCTATCCTCCAAACTTTCCCAACTGTTGGGAAGGTGAAATATTGCTGTACCCTTCAAGGTTCTTCTAGCTGGTCTAAGAATTAAATTGACATGAGACGGGTTAATAGGAGGAAAACAAAACAAAACAAAGTTTAATTACATAGGCATGGAGGCCCAATATTAAAGTTGAGGCCCAAAGAAATAACCAAAGCAGGCAGCTTTGATACTTTTTGGACAAAGAAAACTGTGAGCAATTGACAGGACAGAGTAAACTTGCATTCAGAAGTTCTAATTAGTAAGGAATTCTAACCAAATTTGAGCTAGGGGTAGTAAATTATTTAGAGTAACAAGGTTTGTTTATACAGCCTTCTTGCCTCCGAATTCCCTGTCTCTGTTGATGAGAATGTCATTTACCTCCTGATCCAGGGAGGGCACCTTTTTAGGGGAGGTTTATTTTCTGTTTTCTGGAGACAAAGGAGGGTCAGAGTGTTCTTGCAATGGCTGTTTCTTAAGTAACTTTAATTCAAAACAATCAACAAGCCAAAGTGGCACATTTGGGGGTGGCCTTCCCTAGGTCTCTACATGTGCATTTGTGTAGGTTAGGGCTTCGAATTAGGAAGATTCCAGGTCCCCCCAGAAGCCTGCTCTCCTGACACTTGCTCCATTTTGAGTCTCTGACTACCCTAACGTTTGTGTCCCAGGCACGCACAGTACATACCTCGCCAGTTGGCCTTGGGAAGCTGGGGCCCTTCAGACCTGTGGGGCTAGAGCGGGTCCCAAAACACATGAATATCCTGCTGGGGGCCCCCTGGTCTCTTCTAAGGTGGCAGCTTGAAACTGATGACAGTCAGTCTCCGTTTGGACTAGTTGCCTGATGAGGTGCTGGCTTCTCCACCTATCGAGGCTTCAAGGTGTCTCTTACTGGAGGATACCGGGGCCCCGGCCCACCCCGGCAAGGTCATAGGATTCCTCCAACTCCGTCTGCAGGGGGAATATGCACATTTGGACTTAGGAAGGTGGGATGTACCCACAATAGCTCCCTCCTGTAACCCAGCCTTACCTGACGTGGTCTCATTCCAGTTGCCTGGCTACTCTAACCTGTGAGCTATACACGTACAAATTGTCCTTTGTCAGTTGGCCTTTGGCGGCTGGGCCCCTGCAGGTCTGTGGAGCTCAGGCGGTAACCCACCATCTATATACCCTCTAGCAGGGAGGGAGCCCATGCCTGAAAGTCTTTCTGGAATGGCAGCTTTGAACCTGCAACTGTCGTGTCCATGTAGACTGGCCGCCTGATTGAACCTTGGGCTGACCAGTAGTCAAGGCATCCAGGTGTCTCTTATTGGAGGTCACCTCAGGCAAGGTGCCCCGCCCGACCCTGGCGAGGCAATCCAGACTCCTCTAGCTTTGCCTTCAGAAGAAATAAGTGCATTTGTGCGATTAGGCCTTGGAATTGGGCCGATGCCACGGGCCCCCAATACAGCACTCTTGAGGCCTGGCCTCTCCCAGCTCTTCTCACCTCTAGGGTCCTGGCTACCCTGAACTGTGCCGCCAAGGTATGTATCGTTTGAAGCCATTTGGCAGGCCTGAGGCAACCCGGGCCAGCCTGGCTGGCGTAGCCAGGGCCGGACCCCAAACACCCGCATCAGTTCGGTGTGGAGAGGACTCCGGAATATCACTCTGAGGCGACAGCTGCAAATTGGTGACAGTCATTTCTTATTTGGTCTTGCTGTCTGAAGGTCCCATGGTTCTTCCAACCACCACAGCTCACAGGAGTCTCTTATTAGATGCTACCCTGGCCAGCCCTCCCAGCACGCCCTGCAAGGCAGCCCAGTAACTCAAGCTCTACATTCAGAGGGAATATTGCCCAGTGGGTGAGTTAGGACTTGTGAGTATGTAGACACCTTGTCCCTGTGAAAACCAGTAAAGGAAACCTCATTTTAAATGAAGTGGGGAAGGGGCGCCTGGGTGGCTCGGTTGAGCGTCTGACTTTGGCTCAGGTCATGATCTCGCGGTTTGTGGGTTTGAGCCCTGCGTCAGGCTTTGTGCTGATAGCCTGGAGCCTGGAGTCTGCTTTGGATTCTGTGTCTCCCTCTCCTTGCCCCTCCCCACCTTGTGCTCTGTCTCTCAAAAATAAATAAATGTTAAAAAAAATTTTACTAAAAAAATTAGAAGAAAATAAATGAAGTAGGGAAGACCCGAAGACGGAGCTCCCACACACGCAGCACCGATTGCAACTGGAAGAAGAAAGACAATTCTTATCTTGACTAAGAAGGACACTTTTCACATTGGAATTCCACCTCCGGCTTTTAAGAAGGAAGAACTCTCTTTGCCCTTGAAACGATGCACTGACCACCGCTCGGAGCCCGTGAGAAACCCACAAACTGAACCACTCCTTCTTCGCCAATGAACTTTTGCTCAAGCAATCCTCCCCAATTTCGTCCTGAAGCCTAATAAAAGCTGACCTTCCCTTCATCTCTTTGGACTTGCTTGTCCTAAATTGCGGTTCCAAATAAACTCCTTTTGCTAGTAAAATAACTGGCTATTTTGTTTTTAAGGTTGACACTATACTGTCAATGCAAATCAGACATTTTAGAATCCCTAAAAGTAAGAAAGAGGTTTATTCAAGTCCAATTTGGGACAGCTGCCTGAGCAAACACGTTCATCACAGGGAAGAAAGCGCTCTGGAGAACGAACAGATTTTACAGGGTGATATACTTCTTTTACATCTTGTAAAAGCTCAGAAGATTATAGATTAGCGTGTAAGCAGGAATCATGAGGTTTATCATAAAGAAAAGTAGGGAGCAGGAGCATTGATCAAAATCTCAAAGACAAGATGGTTTTCCCTTAGGCTGCTCAGTCACAAAACAGATGTACAATGCGTGCATGGTGGGTCACAAATCAGGCTTTGGTTTGAACAAAGTTTATATACAATCATGTTGACTTAGAAAGAAGTCTAACATGGCTTTCCTTTTGCCCCAGACCTTTAGAGAGTTTTTCCACCATCAACAGTACACAGTGTCAGAGAGGCGGGATCCACAGAAGACGCACGATAACTCTGAGGCCGATGAACACACAGGTACCGGGTAGCCACAGAGCCCATGAAGCTCGCTGCTGTTTGCTGAACTTGGGGTTTGAAGGGACGTCTCTCCTGGATTTTGAGCTCTTGCCTTTTTGGGTTTTGAGCTCTCTGGCTCTTATCCAGGTTCTGTTTTCATTTTTCTAAAAGCATCGCCCTTCCTGGTGAGTACTCTTTTGCTTTTCAGTTTGTTGAAGCTTCCCGGTAAGTTACCCATTTTGTTCAAAAGTAGGGAACATATGATTCCAGGCGTTTCAGAACAGCTGTTGGAAAACAGGACCCCTCAGAGTTAAGACGTCATAGGGAACCTGGTCCCCGGACCAGATTCTTGTGCCTTTCTGGAAACCTGGCCAAACGTTTGGGTAATTTGGATTGTCCTGGCCACTCTGGGGAACACTTGTTTTACAGAAGTCTACCTGAAGGGGCACGCTTAGAAGCGATGATTCCAAACCTCTTGGATACAATGGACTATCTTCTCTGATTGATACGCAGAAGCTTCTGAAAGACTAAAAGGGGGATCCTTTCAGCATGCAAATAAAAAAAAGAATCTTACGTAAAAGATGTTGGCCATCTGAGCAGGTAATTTTAACTTAGTCCGTCTGCCAGAAACACAGTTTGCATCAAATTATTTTCTTTGGAGTTTGTACCTGAGACATGGCTAAAATTCCTAAATACAGGCTATAAGATCTCTGTGTCTCTCTGTGTTATATATGGCCCAGATATATGATATTTTTCTACCTCCAGGTGGTATTGCCAAAATTAATTTGTAAAGATATCTAACTGGCTTAAAGAAAATTAAGCATTTATAGAAATCAAATATATTCTCAGAAATATAGGAACTAATCCAAATGTTTTTCAAGTTCATATGGTCTGAGATAATCTCAATAAATAAACAATAGTTTAAGTTTGTTGGTTTGACAAAAACAGACATGCCTTCAGAGTTGTCAGCATTAAATAGAATGGAGATAAATGGCTTTTTCTTCCTGGGTGTACTAATCAAATAAGCTCTTACTCTTATATTGCAAAATTTGCTGACAAGAGAAATAGGATGGTGGTGAGCTGCTTAGATTTGTCCCCTCTCCTAATAAAAATGGAGGTATTATTCTAATTAGGATTATTTGAGTTGTTAAATTAGGTGGGAAGCATTGTCAAATAAGAATAGTAAGGTTTCTTTTACGTTGTATTTGTGTAGGTATATGTTATTAGGGGAATTTTATATCATTTCTAGAACACATAACATAAATGTACACAAATACAACATTAAAAAGTCACAATTTTAATTGAAATGTTGTGTGTCACAGAAATAACCACACTTCCTTGTCAAATATATCCTAATAAGCTCTCATCAGCTCTGTAACTATGGCTCCTTCTCCTTCTCCTTCTTCTTTTTTTTTAAAGTAGGTTCCAGGCCCAGTATGAAGCCCAACGCGGGGCCTGAAATCATAACCCTGAGGAGCAAGGCCTGAACTGAGATCAGAGTTGGACACTTAACTGACTGAGCCACCAGGGACCCCTATGTTGCCATTTTTAAGTCTTTTGTAGTTTACAATGATTGATTTAAGTGCTTCATCTTCTAAGAGATTCACGACGAAGACTTTGACAAGTATTCCAGAACATGGGTTTTGATAAATTTAGGGTCACAATGCTGAACTGGGTAAGAATTTCTAAAACTCTGGAAAACTGACTGCTTTCATGTTTTATCTTCTAGAGTTAAAAGATCCCCTGTTCTCCTCTTCTTTAAGCTATCTATAACTTACAGCCATTTGGTAAATTATATCTTTACGAAAAAGTTTGAAGCATTTATCTTGTTTCCCTACCTGATCCCTCCAGAACTCTGAAACTCTTATTAGTCTTATTTTTTTGTGACAATGTATGCATTTGTGTAAGTAGCACAAGAATCTGTTCTCCGTGTCACAACCCCCTAATGCACCTAGCGCCTGCTTCTTTGATCCACAGTTGATAAAAGAAGATACACTTCCATATTGTAAACATCTAATTGCTTCTATTCAAATTGCATTGCTTTAGTAGAACAATCCTTTCACATCACCTACCCAGAGACAAAGACCTTAAACATCACGCCCTGCAAACCTAGCATGTCGTCTCTTGGAAAAGGCACCCCCAGAAAGCCTCAGCTTCATGGGAAAGCCTCCTATAAGGTATTGTTAACCAAGCCTTGTGCTGCTCCAAGCAATAGACTTACAGATTTATGTGTCACAGCTAAAGAAATTGCAAAACCCAGACTGGACTTGCCTAGCAACCACTGACCATTCCAGGAGTCAAAGCAGATGATAGCGAAAGGAGAAGGCTTTCCCAAGATGGCCAGCCCAGGCCAGTACACCCTCTTCTTGCTGCTGCTTCTCACTGCCACCCTCTTCTTTTCCGCAGAGAGACAATGCTCTTATCTGCATTTCTCAGTCTATTGAAAAATAGATTAGCGTTTGGATCTGTTGCCAGAAACTCCAATCTGTTCATGATGTTGGAGACCCCTTGGTCTTACCTGTAACTATGTTCACTTTACTCCCAGATGTCACCGCTGATTTTATTCACGAACCTATGGATTTCACCTGTAAGGTTGAGTCGTTAAGACTTTGCCCACTCACAATCACACTAGCTCAACTAAACACCTCCACCTCTGTCAATTCTATGACTGCCTCACTTCCCCATCTTCTTTTCCTTACCTAAATACAATCTGTCCCCCTGGGAAAGGGAAAGGCAAGTGGGTTTACACCCTCTCGGTGAGGTTTTTAGAAAAGACCCCTTTAGGAAGGGATAGTCTCTCTTAGAATGTCACCCCAACATCTCTGACCCATGGCTTTTGAAAGTATCAGTGAATTCACCTAATGAATCTATCAACAACCAGAACTTCTCTGGGGTCCCTTCATCTGACGTTTGTGGTGGACACCCTTACCGGGGGCATATGGATGTTTAGATACCTGGTGAATCAGAGGACAGTGCTTACTGGGACATTTCTCTGTCCCTGTTAATACGCACATGAATCAGAAGTCCCCACTGGTCTGCTCCATTGAACCTCCGCATCTGTCATGAATGGGAGCTTTCAGGCATCTATGACTCTGGGCTTCCCTCCATAAGGAGAGCCCTTCTCACATGGATCAGAATAAATGCCAACAAATGCAAGATCAGAAGTCTCTCCCTAATGTTAGGAGCGCTAGCTCACTCCACACCCGAAGCAGTAAAAGCCCGACAAGGATCACTTGACCCACTGGCTACAGTGATTTTGGATAATGGCATAGCCCTTGATTACCTACCAGCTGAACAAGGAGGCATTTGTGCAATAGTGAATACCTCCCGCTGCACGTGGATAAATTTCTCCAGGGAAGTAAACATCTAGAGATCAGAGAATGAGCACACTGACTACAAAGAATTCCACATAATGATCTATGGTCCTTTGATCTATTTAGCTGGGTGTCTTCAGGTCCGACTCTTGGTTCAAAATGACTATGCTAACTGGGTCATTTTTCTGCTCCTTATTTTGTATAATCAGTTCAAAACTTTTAACCTTCACCTGTCAGATCTCTGCAGAACTTCAGAACACCTCACTCTTGATCCTCGATGCTTCTGAGGAAAGATCTTGATCAAGTGGGGGAGGTGTGCACACGAGTAAGGGAACCCTCCTTCCAGTGGAGCTGGGGACCCTCGGTAAAACGGAGCCGGGAACCCCGGGAGGGGCGCTCTCGGCACACAGCACTCACTGCAGACGGCATAGCCAGCAGGAAGAACGAAACAATCCTTATCTTGACAAGGGAGGGCACTTTTCTCATAGGAATTTCTCTGTTGCTTTTAGGAAAAACAAGATCTCTTCCTGCCCCCACAACAGCCATCGCTTGCGCCGATGAGCAGCCACCTTTTCTTTAACCTATAGCTGTTCTCCAGTGAATTTTTATTTCGAACAATCCTCCCTAGTATCCTCCTAAAAAATAACAAAGGCTGACCTTCTCTTGATCTCTTCCACTCACAGTTGATTTGCCAGTTTGCTTGTCCTTGAATTTCAATTCCTCTGCTATTCCCAAATGAACGCATCTGCTGGCAAAATAGGTGGTTTTATTTTTGGGGTTGACACCCCCAAGAGCCGCTCCTCTGACCCAGCCTCGCTCTAGGTGTGGCAATTCTGACCTGTGCGATGTGCGCATGCTCAGTTCATCAGCAGTCCCGGCGGGTGGCCCTGGAGCCAGGCACCGCAGGAATGGTGCGGAGGGGACCCACCCCTGAAAGTCACTCTGAGGTGGCAGCTGCACCTTGGCCACCATCCGTCCCCATTTGGGCTCGCTCCCTGATGGGGTCCCAGGCTCCGCCAGCAAACAGGAATCCCAGGTGTCTCTTATCGGATGACAGATGCCCCATTCGGCCCACCTGGCCCTGCCCTGGCAAGACGGCCCAGTATCACAGGGAATTGTGAACTTGTACAGGCGAGGCGGCGCTGTCTTCACAGGGAATTGTGAACTTGTACAGGTGAGGACTTGGATTGAGGCATCTGCCTCACCTTGTGTCTGGGACACAGCCTCCCTGGCTCTGTGCCTTTTTCCAGGTTCCTGGCTCCCTTGACCTCTACTTACTGTGCACGTGAAGTTTGGACCCCTTTGGCCAGCCTGAGGCAGCCGGGACCATCCAGGCCAGTGGAGCCTGGGCCACAACACCTGCACAAGCTCTGGTCCAGCCCCGAAATCACCCTGAAGCGGAAGCTGCTAATTGGCCATCATCTGTCTCGATTTGGACTTGTTCCTTGAAGAGGTCCGGGCTTCTCCAGTGACAAGGACTCCCAGGCATCTCATATCAGATGACAGATGCCCCAGCCTATCTGCGCAGGTCTGCTGTGACAAGGGAGGCCAGGACCCAGCTCTCTCTTCAAAGGGAATATGCACATTTGTGTTTGTGAGGTCTTGAACTGAGGCAGATACTTGTGTTCCCAAGATCCTGCTACCACGACCCAGCCTCTGCCTATATGTGCCCTGTTCTAGCTACCGGCGTCCCTGACCTGCACATGCGCAGTGCCCACTCCACGAGCCGTCCCCGGGCAGCTGGGGCTCTCTAGGCCTGCGGAGCATGGGCGTGCACAACCACCTGCACAGCCTCCAGGGTGGAGGAAATCCCCCCCAAATCTTCCAGAAGCAGCAGCTTTGAAATGGCAACAGCCCCTTCACATTTGGACTTGCTCCCCCATGGAGACCCGGGCTTCTCCAGCTATCATGGCTCCCCAGTGTTTCTTACTGAGAGATCTCTTGGCTGCTCTGCCCAGTCCTGTCCTGAAAAGGAAGGGCAGGGGCGCCTGGGTGGCTCAGTCCGTTAAGCATCCGACGTCAGCTTAGGTCATGGTCTCACGGTTCATGAGTTTGAGCCCCACGTCAGGCTCTGCCCTGACAGCTCCGAATCTGGAACCTGCTTCGGATTCTGTGTTTCTCTCTCGCGCTCTCGCGGTGGAGCGAGACCCACCGCGTGGATGCAGTGTGGCGGGGCCCACTCTCAAACACCGCGCTGAACCACCATCTGCAAATCGGCCACTCTCAGTCCCCATTTGGACTTGCTGCCTGAGGGGCTCTGGGGCCTCTTCAACCACCAGTGCTCCCAGGAGTCTCCTATTAGGTGACAGCCTGGCCAGCCTTCCCTGCCCAGTGACCTACAAAGGGAGTCCAGTAACCTAAAGCTCTACATTCAGGGGAATACTGCCCATTGAGTCGGTTAGGGCTTGGAGTGTGCATACACCTTCTCCCTGAGGGCCACGTCTCTGCCCAGTCCTATTAAGGTGAGGGCACTATCCTAGGTCCTTGGCGACCCTGAAATGGGCCATGGTTTACCCCATTCAGCCACTCTGAGGCAGCTGGGGCTCCCTCATGGGTGAGGCTGTGGCCAGCACGATACCAGCATAAGTTACAGTGTGGAAAGGGGCCCACCCCTGAAAATCACCCCAGGGTGACAGCCGCAAATGGGTAGCATTCACCCCCCCCATGTGGACTGCCGCCTTGTGGGGTCCCTGGTTTCTCCAGAAACCCAGCGTCCCAGATGTCCTGTTATGGAGGATACTCTGTCCTGTGTCTCCAACTCCTCTGTTCTGTCTCTAGTAAAACATTTGAAAAAGTTCAAGCTCTGACTTTGGGAGAATATTCCATAATGGACAGATAGGCCTTGTTGTTAGGCCAACACCTTGTACCACAAAGAGCCTGACCGTGTGGCCGGGTCTCGTGCAGCGTGGCTACATTTCCAACTCTGCCCTGAGCTCGCCCACGTCAGCACATAACCCTTAGCCAGCCCTCCAGTCTGTGGAGCCAGGCCCCTCCCTACCCACCAGCATCGCCTCAAGGGTGAATACACCCAGAAATCAGTACTGAGGCTGTCACTGAACAACGGAGTCCACCCCTCTGTGTCCTGAGCTTCTGCAGAAACGAAGTGTCCCAGCTGTCTGTTCTTAAGGGATTCCAAGGCCAGCTCTCCAGGCCCAGCCCTTGAAACGCAAATAGCATGTGGCTATTCCTGGGACCTGGCCTCTGCCTAGAGCTGCGGGGTCCCAGGCCTCCGGCTCCCTGACCTGGGCAGCACACACACGCACGCACACGTACGCACGCACGCAGTCGCACGTTTGCAGCCAGGTGGGCTCAGGCCAGTCCCAAAGCCTGCGGTAGCCTCGGTGGAGGAGAGGGTCCACTCTTCAGAAAGGTTTCTGAGGTGGCGGCTTTAAGCTGGGAACCGACAGTCCCAGATTTCCCTAACCATCCAGGCCCCCATCATGCCTTAATAAACAGTCCTTGGACCCTCTGTCTCGGCCCCATCCGGGCAAGGCCGTCCTCCAGCTCTGGTTTCGGTGGAATATGCCCATTTGTGTCAATGAAGGCTTGGAATCAGGCAGGTGCCAAGGGCACAAAACAGCACCCACCCCCACCCCCACCTTGACACCACTTCCCCGGACACTGTCCCGTCCCCGTACTCTGCCTACACCTCTGTGGCAATGGCTCATGCAAAGTACGTTCCACGTCAGCCCTCTGAAGGCATCTGGCTCTGGCCTGGCAGACTGTAAGGCTCATTGGGTCCAGACGTGAGCGACTCAGTGCAGAGGGAACTCCAGCCCTTGCCTCCACTCAGTCCCGGTTTTCACTGACCGCCTGATGGGGTCGAAGGTGTCCTTTGTTGGAGGAGCCCCGGCAGCCCAACCAGGCCCCAGCTGTGCCTTCAGAGGGACTACGGATGCATGCTTGTGTAGGTTGGGGCTTGGAAGGAGGCAGAAGCCCTGTACCTCCAACAGCCTGTTCCTGGGACTGTCCTCGCCAGACCCTAGTTGTGTCCCAGCGCCCCACCCCCTAGCTGGGAGGGCGCGCATGCGCAACATGGACACCTCGGGGAGCCGGCGCCCTTCCGTCCTGAGAAACTTGGGTGGATCCCTAGTCTCCTAGTTGGAGAGATCCCACCCCTGAAGTTCTTGTCGAGGCAGAAGCTCTCAAAGGTTCATGGGTAGTGTCCATTTGGAGCAGCCATCTGATGGGGTCCTTGTGCCCTCCTGCCATCAAGGCTCCTGGGTGTCTCTTATTGAAGGACAGGAGCAACCAGTCAGCCTAGCCCCACCCTGGCAAGACAGTCCCCTTGCCTCCGGCTCTGCCTGCAGGGACAATGTGCTCGGTTGTGTAGGCAGGGTATGGAAGTAGGTAGATGCAGGTCTTCCCAATAGCCCATACCCTTGACCCGGCCTGACCAGTGGCTTGCCCTGTTCCAGGTCCTTGGCTCTGCTGACCTGGAGGCTTGTACCTTTTCTTGTTGTACCCTGTCAGTCCTCAAAATGGATTGAGACTTTAGGATTTGTGGTCAGCTACTTGTGGATTGAAGAATGGGAACTGAAAACCGTGGGGTCTCGATGCATATTTCACACTGGATTTTTGTTTGGTTTGCTAATGTATTGAGATTGGAAATGAAATCCGGGTACGGAGGCTGGGGAGTCCCTTCCAATCTCCTGAGGGTTGCTTCTTCTCTTTCTGAAGATGGTGTGCAGAGGTTAAGGTCAGAGCAAGACACCGGACCCTACACTCAGGTCTACTGTGTTGTTCAGTTGGAGCGTGCTCTCTCCAGTTGTCTGATGGCAGTGTTTAGCGCAGCCCCGAGCAACTGAGGGAAAAAGCTGGGTGACTTGCAAAATATCCATCATGGGAATCTACAGACAAAATTGCCACGTTGATTTATGAGCTGGGTTTCTTATGTCTTGGTCATTTAAAGTCCCCAGAGCTTTCTAATACTGCCTTCCTTCCCTGAAGCAGCTCTAACACCTCCTTGACATGGCATTTCCACTACAGCTTTTCTTCTAAGAAAAGGTCACTGGGTGACCTTGGGGAGTAATTCGGCTCCCAGGTGCCCAAGGATAAGGCCGACTGTTTATGTGATGCCTTATGTCTGGGGAGTTTAAGGGACTCATCCCCTCTGGCGTGCTTTTTTCTGCTCTGTGGAGGCCAGAGAGGACTGCTCCTCCCATAACTGCTGGGCTGTGAGCGGATTCCTCAGGTCCCACCTCTCTGTAAGCCTCATCAGCCGAGAGCTTTGGAACAAGTCAGGACTCACCTCACTGTCTTTGGGTGTCCTGGGGGACGCAGGGGGTGTACTGCAACTTCATAAGAAAAGTCATCTCGGTGGTTCCATGAAGGACACATTTGCATTTAAGAAATCACACAAATGCCAACCCGTTGCTGTCTGCTTTCTGCGGCTCACACCCCAGGCAGCTCCCAGGTGACCATTAAAGAAAGGTTGGGTGTACAAGCATTGTCAAGTTGAGCTCGGAAGCCAACAGTCATTACATTTTCCTTTGCTGCAGTTTATTAGATGGTAGCAGGTCTGTTTTCTCAATGGTATTTTAGAAATACTCAAATGTATTTGAAATCTTTGATCACTTAGCAATAAATATGTAGGGAGGCAGCCCTGAAATCTGTTGGACACCATTGTATCAGTCAGTTATCATTGAGGACTTTGGATGTACTGCCCAGATGCCCTTTTGGGAATGAAAGGCTTATTTCCCCAGATGCACAGAAGGTCCCCCAGGGAAGTGCTTCCTCTCAAGAAAACTGCCTTGCCCAAGATCACAAACCTTTCTGTGGCAAATGAATGAGACATCGGGTCAACCTAGAGGCATTAAAGACCTGAGCCCCTCGCCCCAACTCCGGACAGCTCCGGAGCTGAGCCGTCACTGGGACTGCGCCACAGCTCAGCTCTGCTTCCCCTCCACTCATTTCAGCTTGCTTTCCTTCCCTTTCACAGATGTTGGTCCCAAGGACGCTCGGTGATAAACCTCCTGCACACGATACTCTGTGTCAGAGTCTGCTTCCGGGGGAGCCTGACCCGAGACAGTACTGCCGCATGACCTGCACAACAAGCCCATCCAGCTCAGTGGCTTAGAGCGAGCGTTCGTCCCTCCTGTTCACAGGCCTGTGGGGCGGCAGGGGCAGCTCTGCTCCAAGTGCTGGCTGTCTAGGCCTGGCTTTGGGCTCTGAGTTTGTGCAGACCACTCTGGGTGTCCCTCATTTGTTCTTCTCAGAGCTGCTCATTCTTTCTGGGCCAGCCCACAGGAGTGCAGAACCATGGGTGGAAATCCAGGGTGCCTCCTGAGGCCTTGACTGAGAACTGGTTCTGTCTCTTTGCCTGCATGGCCATGGTCAAGTGTGACATCGTTGGAGCAGGGGAATCGAACCCGCCCACTGTAGCCCACTGTGAGATCATGCAGCACAGGGAGGCAGGCAAGAACTGAGAACAGGAATTCAATTTCCCCCAATCATTGTTCTCTCCTTCATCTGCTCATGTACTACTTGTTGAGTGTGAACCATGTGCCAGGCATGGTTGCAGGTGCTGAGGCTCAAAAGATGGACAGGACAATTTCCCTGCCTCAGGACACTTGCAGTCCAGTGAGAGAGCCATTGAGCAGCACCTTACAGCGCAGAGTGCTAAATGCCATGACCGGAGTGAGCACAGCGTCCATGGGGACACAAAGAAAGGGCACTGTGGCCACTTCTCTTGCTCTCTGACTCCCAGCACCCACTCTTCCTTCCCGCTAGCACTCTGACGTTCTTTACCAGCTGCCTCTCTGCAGAATGACTGAATTGGAGGTACACAGTCTCGGGGGTTGTAAATCAGGGACATGGTCCACTGTTACCATGGGGCCAGTCACATGACAGTATATTTCTGGGTCTCTGCTACTTGGCTGAGTGACATAAGACAATGAACGGAGCCTACCCACTTCAGGGGCAGCACGTGCTGGGTACCAGGTCATTCCTGCTGCCCCCTTTCCCACATCTGATGCTCCGGCATCCTGGCCACTCTTGGGGAAAGCTTACATCCCCGTGACAACTTTCCATTTTGCTTACGTCTGCCGGATGGAGTTTCTACTTTAACTGAGTCCATATCTGAACACAGACTTGGGCAGAGGGAAGGAATAGGAGAACTGCCAAAAGCGGAGGCCTGTGCAGCCTTGCCCTGAAGTACAAGAAAGGGCTGGCAAGGGAAAGAAGGGCAGAGGGCCTCCAGGGAGAAGGGGCAGTGTGCACGGAGACCCGGAGGCAAACGCCTGGCCTATTGAGGAAGTATAGGCAGAGGATGAGGAAGAAGTGTTTGTGTTTAGAAAACTGATGCCCAGGGTCAATTTGCATAAATACCAGAGCATGAGATGTGGGAGGCATACAGAGGTCTGTGGGGTAAGCTAGAAATCCCTTTGCTCTTCCAGAAATGGGATTTTGTGAGGCTTCAGCCCACCCTCCTCAGCAGCTGTAACTTTAGTCGGTTACTCCCAGCTAGGGAGGTAATTTACCCATGTCCGCATTTCCCTGGGGTGCAGGAGGACAAGCATAGGGAAGGCAAAGCTGAGGCCACGGGATGGAGGGCACAAGAGGGAAGATAAATACCAGCCCAGGCACCAGAGCAGGCTGGATGGGGGCACCGGGCCTTTGGGGGCGCGACCGGTAAGCGGCCTACAATCCAGGTAACACTGCTGGAAGCGACGACTGCAGAACCGACAAGGGTAGAGGACCGTCAGGTGTCCCAGGTTACCGGGGTGGGAGATGCACCAGCCCACGTTATGCCAAGAGGAAGCAATCAGGGGAATTGTGACGGTCGCAGCCCAACTTCCTATTCCTCTGGAAACGCTTTGCTGGGTCTGGGACGCCCATTAGGTGAATTCTGGCGGCACCTGCCGTCGGCTGCCTGCTGCCCTCTCCTGGCCTGCTGCGGAACTACAATCCCCGCGACGCACTTGGGCGGAGGCAGGCACCCAATGGGAGGGGTCAGAGTTTGGGATTACATTTGTTCAGCCACCACACTTTACAGATGAAGGAACTGAAGCCCGTGGAGGGAAATGACTTATTCTGGGTCTTAGGGCCACTTTTGGTGAACTTAAGCTTCCTAATCTACAGGCACGGATGATCTCCACGACCCACGCTTACCTCCAAACCGGTGATGCGGGGCCGCCGCTGAGAACTCACCCTTGGAGTTTGACCACAGATGCTATAGAAACTTGTCCACATCGGCTGCGTGATTGTAGCTGTTTTTTATCTCAAAACACGCTGGATTCTGATGCATCGGAGCCTTGGGAGAAGAATTAAAGGAGAATTAGAGGCCTGGTTCTTTATCTTCCAGGGAGATATCCAATCATGGATACTTCTAGATTCAAGAGATGTAGGCACAAGGGGTTGGACAGAAGCTCCCAAAGGACGTGCTGGTGCTCAGTTCCCTGCCATCGGGTGACCAAGCTGATGTCCTGAGGCCTGAGATTGAAAGCTCCTCTTGATCTGAGTGGCTCCTGGTCGTCGTGAACTCAGCCTTTCCCCTCACGACTCCAGTCTCAGGGACAAGTTTCGACCCTCAGGTGGTGCGTGGCTTGCAGATAACATGAAAGGTCCCGCGTCTACGGGATGCTGAGGGTGAGACAGAACCCTCCTCCGTCCATGATGACCTCAGGAGCTACATGACACCGAGCTGCTGCCCGCCTGGGCCCTGGAATGACTGGGTTGAGCAGATACCCCATCCACCTCACACACACACACCTCCACAATCTAGAAACAGCTCATTTGTACCATTACATGTGTAAGATGAATAGCTTTATTGCATCAAGTCACCCAAGTCTGGGCAGTGATTACAGAACAAAGCAATTCACTAATAAACGATGCAAGCCTTGGAATCTCATGAGGTTGCATTAAGTACCAGTGGAGAGTGATCTCTGTGCAGCCACTTGGGCATCCCTACCCAGGAGGGGGCAAGCAGGGGAAGTCATCATCTCTGACGTCACAGTTGGAGCATGCTGAGGCTTAAGGACATGCAATACCTTGCACAGTCCTCAGTCCACCTGGTGAGGGTATGTCAGGACTTAAATCTGCATTTCTGGAAGGTGTGCAGAGTACCATGGGGGGAAGGGCGGTCTGCCTTATCGCATTAGAGACTGTGTCAGAGCCCTGCCCATATTGCCTCGGGTCCCTCTAGTCTCACCTCCAGGAGGCAGCACCTTCGTCTTTGTCTGGGTGCTGCCTGCAGGGGCTGGAGTCCACTGGCCTGTGCACCTGGCGAGCGGAGGTGCCTGGGAATTTACACCCTCCGGGGGCGCCCACTGCATCACCAGCCCCCGATGCCTCCCATTAAGACAGTGTAGGTGTCACCTACGCTGTCCCTGAGCCTCCTGGTGGAATGGAGCCAAGGGGGAGCCTCCATGGGACTGCCTGATACCCACCCTTGCACGGCCTCCTGGCTTCTTGGTCCCACCTCCGCACTCCAGGCTTTCCCATGAATACTCGTCACGGGGTAGGAACCTGCCCCAGGGTATTTAAGCGGAGTGTGCCCACTTCCTTATCTGCTGGGCAAGGAGGGGAAGGCATTTGCCAGAAATCCCACGGAGCAGAGGGGGCCCAGCGCCCGGACATCGTCCTCGGCTGCCCCAGCATCCGGTGCCGGTACGGGGTCTCCACTCCTAAAGTCTTGGCCTGTCCCCTGGGATCACTGAGGCAGGAGTCGGGGCTCGAACTTGAAGAAAACCGACGGAATCGCCCAGAACAGCCCTCACTCGGACTCCCGACGCTCTGCGGTGCATCCGTGCAGCTAAAATAATGGGCCATCCAACGAAGAGATGTTTTTAGAGCCTCTGTTTGGGTCTGGTAGTGTTCTGGGTGCTGGAGAATCCGGATGGACAAGACAACCCGCCTGTCTGCAGCTCACAAAGGGGGAGGGGGGGGAGGGGACATGAGACCGCCAGCGCTGACCCGTGCTTGGAAGAAAACCAGGGGTCTGAGAGGCAAGGAGGCTGCCAAATCGTAGAGGTCAGGGCGGCCTCTGGAGGAGGCGATCTAGGCACGTTTGTGCGGCTCCCCTCTCCCGTGGCAGGAGAGTGCTGCGCTTAAGTGTCAGTGGCGGAGTCGGGGTGGCAAATGGTTGGCGCCCCGTGGACACCGGCCCTCTGCCCGGCGGGCCTCCGCTGGGTCCTTGGCCTGTGCAATGTCGCTGCCCCGCGGGGAGGACCAGCTGGGGCAAGGGGTGTGGCTTCTGACTGCGCCTGCGGAGCTTCTGCCCCCACCCCGCATTCGTCTTCCAGCCAACAGAGGATGGCGTGGACGTTGTCCTCAGCCTCTCAGAGAGGCCATTACCTTGAAAAGGAGAACAGGTTGGGGCACCTGGGGGGCTCAGTCGGTTAAGCCTCGGCTCAGGTCATGATCTCCTAGTTCACGAGTTCGAGCCCCGCATCCGGCCCTGTGCTGATGGCTCAGAGCCTGGAACCTGCTTCGGATGCTGTGTCTCCCTCTCATTCTGCCCTCCCTACTCATGCTCTGTCTCTGTCTCTGTCTCTGTCTCTGTCTCTGTCTCTCTCTCTCTCTCTCTGTCTGTCTCTCTCTCTCTCTGTCTCTCTGTCTCTGTCTCTGTCTCTGTCTCTCTCTCTCTGTCTCTCTCAAAAATAAATACTTTTTTTTTTTGAAAGGAGAACAGGTGTTCCCCACCTGACTTCCGAGAGCATCCTGGCCTCCTGTGTCACACTTAGGACAGGGGTTTTCAATCACGGTAACTATCTGACAACCCTCTTGGAATTCAGCTCATGCTTGCCAGGTTTGCAGTCAGGCAGACATTGGCTCCACCTTGTGCTGTGTGTTCTTGGGGTCCTCACAGCCCCTCTCTGAGCTTAGACCTGCAAGGCCAGTGTCCCAGGCAGAGGGCACAGCCAGCACAAGGCCTCTGGGCAGACGTGAGCTTGTGTTCGGGGAGCACTTCTGCAAAGGGGAGACTAAAGGCCCTTCTCTCCTGCAGCTGCTCTGAGGGTGGGTTCAACCCGCTACACCTCCTGCTTCACCCCGAGCCACTCGTGACCCCCATGCTTGGCTCGTTGTGGGGAAAAGGACACGGTGTGACCCTGAGCAAGCCCAGTGCCACTCAGTTGGAAAGGTGTGAAGGGCCCCCACGCACCCCAGGCAAGCTCCCCCCACCAGACTCCACATTCCCTGCTCTGCTTTATTCCCCACTAAAATTCGCCTGCTGTATGTAGGGGGGAGTTTTAAAAATACTTATTTTGGGGGAGGAGGCCCTAGAGGGCTCAGTCAGGTGATTGTCTGACTTTGGCTCAAGTCATCATCTCATGGTCCATGAGTTCAAACCCCACATCGGGCTCTGTGCTGACAGCTCAGAGCCTGGAGCCTGCTTCAGATTCTGTGTCTCCCTTTCTCTCTGCCCCTCCCCCACTCATTTTCTCTCTGAGAGAGAGAGAGAGAGAGAGAAAGAAAGAGAGAAGAGGAAGAGAGAATCCCAAGCAGGCTCCATGTTGACAGCACAGAGCCCGATATGGGGTTTGAACTCACAGACTGTGACTTCATGACCTACCCTAAAAGAGTCAGATGCTTAATCGACTGAGCCACCCAGGTGCCCCTAAAAATACCTATTTTTAAGTTTTGCTTTTATAACGGCAAAGAAAATAAGCCACCTTTGAGCCCTCTTCTAGAGATAATCTTCCTAATTCTTGGGTGTATTTCTTCCTCATTTTTTATGACAAATATTTTCACATAGTTGAGAAATCATCATATATAATCTTTTTCTCCTCCTACCAACTTGTTTCTTTTCTTGGCCTGCCACTCCTGTAAAAGCTGCAACATATGGTACCAGAATTTTCCTCCACCTGGGGTTTGGAACTAATTCAAAAGGACTCTTTGGCCACCGTTGGCTCAAATTGTGTGCTTTATTTTATGAAACCTCCTACTCCAGACCAGGGGTCATAAAACAGAACATAGTCCAGGGAGCAGATTGGCTCCTGTAAAAACAAAAATCTCTTCACGAAGGAGCACTACACCCCCAGCACACGCCCATCCAATCCAAAATGCCCACAGGAAGTATGCCTCAGTGCTTTTTCCCTCCTTTTTGCCTATTTGCACATTTCCAGTTTTCCACAAGGAACACATTAATGCTTGAATAATGAAAATATTTTTAAAACCCTGTAGAGGGGCACTTGGCTGGCTCAGTCAGTGAAGCGTCCCACTTTGGCTCGGGTCATGATCTCACAGTTCATGGGTTCGAGCCCCACATCAGGCTCTGTGCTGTCAGCTCAGAGCCTGGAGCCTGCTTCAGATTCTGTGTCTCCCTCTCTCTCTGCCCCTCCCCGACTCATGCCACGTCTCTCTCTGCCTCCCAAAAATAAATAAAAGTAAAAAAAAAAACTTAAAAAAATGAAACCCTGTAAGAGAAACAATAAAAAGGACAGACAGAAAGCAAGGCTTTGTACGTGTAGCATAACCTGGTGAGGTACAGGGTGACCATGGATATTCCGTGAGAAAGCGGTCTAGTGAGAAGATAAGTTGGGAAACAGTGAGTTAAAAAGTCAATTGGCTTTCTCCCTTCAAGACTTCTTAGAGCCTTTAGCAACTGAGGAATACTGTGACTTTAAAGGGTGCTGGAGCCAGCAGTGTTGTCAAGTTGTCAACCTTATTCAGTCACTGAGCGCCTCTTCGCGCAGGATCTCTGCACCAATTACCCGCGGAACACACTTTAAAGACCCTATTCCAACGCGGTCATCAGGCCACATTCTAATGGGATCTGCGTAATTGCATGAAGTCTCGTTTAGTGGGGACATCTGAGACCTTGTCAGCTCTCAGACCAGGAAATCTGCTGGGATCTTGCTGGTAGATTAAGAAGCATGACGGGATCCATTATGGGTTTTTTTTTTTTTCTAGTAATTATGATCGATGAAGAGTTCCGGGAAGTAGAAAGGCATTCCTGGGCATTTTGGTTTATAAGATTACTGAGCTTCTGGTTCAGCACAGACTACAGGCTTGAATAAACAGAGAGTACATGACCCTGGATTGGGGCATAAAATATGCCTGCAACAGGACAGCCAAAGGAGAATACAAGGAATAGTGGAGGGCAGGTGCGGCAGACACATCAGTGGTGCCCGGATCCCCCTGGGCCTCCTCGCAGCCAGGTCTGGACCTCCATCCACGGGCCAAGAGCTGCGTCTCTGTCTGAGGACTTCTGGCCACTGGGGCCCGCGATGGTCAGCAGGCCAGGGGTGCATAAGAATGGGTGCCGAGCAGCCTGCAACCAGTGAGGGGTCCCCTGCTCCTCAGGGGGGATGACGGAGGTGCATAACCACGCTGGGTGCCAGTTCCCCCGAGGCTGAATGTGCAGGTGCCCACAGCAGCCCTCGGTCTGATACCGCACCCTTTATTAGCTGCCTTTCCTCCCCTGCCTCACTTTCCCCAGGAAAGCGAGCTATGTACTGCAGGAATTGCCTTCCTGGCAAGGTCATTTCTAAGGAAACCAGTTTTCCTTGGGGGTTCCAGAATTCCATCAACCAGGATTTGCGGCCCTCCAGCCTGCGAAGAACAGTTCCGCCTTGTTTCCGACAGGGGGCAGCATTTAGTTTCCTATCCTCGCGAGATCTATTCCTGGGCTTGCAAATGACTCCAGCCCAAAATAAAGAAAAACAAATTGAAATGAGGATTTTAATCGCTGTGAAGGGGAATGAAAGGCTGTGTCAGCGTTTCCATGGTAAGCGCCGCCTTTCGGGGATTTATCATCCCAGCTGTAAAAATCCGCTGGATGTTAGGATTTGGCAAGAGCAAGCCCTTCCGCCACTTACAATCTATGTATTATTGAAGAATCTCCTTTGAATCAGGACGGAAACGTGACTTTGTAAAAATGCCACAGAATCGTCCTCTGCCCCCTGTGGCTGTGCTCCCTGCCCACTCTGCTCGGCTCCGCCCCTAGGCACAGCCCTGGATGGTTCCCAAAGCTGCTTTGCCTTCGGAAACGGTTACGGAGGTGAGAAGGCCTTGACTTCCTGGAGGCCAAGTGGTGGTGTTTGTGGGGTCCCGTCTGTGGGGCCGTTGGTTCCGTTACAGCTCAAGGAGGAGGCAGTTTGAGTAAAACAGGACGCGGTCTGAACCTTTGTCACATCACATCAAAGCCACCTCTGCTTGACCTCAAATAAGACCAAATTTACCGGAACTTTGGTGTGCCCTTCACTGGAAACAGGGTGGAGGGGTGGGGGTGGTGCTCTTCACGATGAGAGAGAGGAAGTAAGAGCAGAACAGTGACTTTGGTGATCTGAAAGGAATCCCTAGATGTGCTCCCTGGTGCTTCTCACGTTTTAAGCTTGACTGACTTCCTCTTCCCCCTCCTCATGCAGGGAGTGGTAGGTACTGTCATTTCCACTTTTAAAAGGACACTCCGAGCGCCTGGGCGCCTCAGTCAGTTAAGCCTCGGACTCTCCATCTTGGCTCAGGATGTGATCTCACGGTTTGTGGGTTCGAGCCCCGCAGAGGGCTCTGAGCTGACGGCATGGAGCCTGCTTGGGATTCTCTCTCCCTCTCTCTCCGCCCCTCCCCAGCTTGCATGCTCTCTCTAAATAAATACACATGGTTTTTAAAAATGAACAAACTGACATTCCAAGGTTGGGGAACGCACCCTCCCAGAGTCTCAGGGTCAGTAGGGGGCAGAGCTCACCTCACTGAGCTCGGGGTGCTGCTCCGGGGAGAGGTCTGACTTCCCCTCCCCTGAATGGTGCAGAAGCAAGACTCTGAGGTGCTCTGGCCCATGTCCTCACCCTTCTCCTGGGTGGCGAACAGCCTGGCGCAGTGCTTGCTGGGCCCCAGCCCAGAAGGCTTCCTGCTGCTGAGACAGGAGATGGTGGGGCTGGGAGCCCCGGCCAGACTCCAAAGGCGCAGGTTTGTCTTCAATGCTAACCTCTCTTAAGTGCTTACTGTGTACCCACCACAGTCGGAAGGGCAGTATGTAATCTGTGTTCTCTCATTCACAAGCACTCCCAGCAATGCCTGAGGTAAGTACTGGTATTGTCCCCATTGCACAGATGAAGAAACGGAGGAAGAGAGAAATTTAATTCTGTGCCCAGTGTCACATGCAAGCCAGTAGGTGATGGAGAGGGGACTCCAGCCTCAAACCCGCGCCTGCTGCAGGGGAGGAGTGGGGAGGGTGAGCTTCTTTAGGCTCAGAGAGCTCCAGCAAAGCTTCCACGCCCACTGGTAACCTAATCATAAGCGGCCGGGCTGGACAGGACTTCAGGCCCGCTGGTCAAGCGAGCCTGTCTTCCTGTCCACGAAGCTGGTTCTGCAAGAGGTGAGGCGGCTGCCGTGAGACATCCTCCTTCCCCGGGCAGAGCGCCGGGATGGGGGCAGTCCCGTGCAGGAGGCGGGGCCTTGTGGCGGTGAGTCAGGGCCTGCACTTTGTCCCCACAGTGACTCAGGGCCGGAGCTGTGCCAGGGCAGGGCTGCCGCGGGCCATCCCGCGCCCCTTAGATAATCCGGGTTCACCCTCAGCTCTCAGTCTAGAGAAGGAAAGAGCTAACAAATAGCTTGGGGTGGGGTGGACAAGATCCGTGGCTCCAAGTGCCTTCTGAGGTGGAGAAGCTCTTTCTTGTTATGATGACGGTATCGCCTGTGGCACCCCCAGGGACAGGACGGTGCAGGCAGCTGTCCAGAGTAGTGGCATCCCTGGCACCGGAGCTGCGGTATCCGGTTGCACTCAGATGTTTTGGTTAGGATTCTAGCACTTCTGTGTTGGTCTAAGATAGTTTTCCACGGACACTTAGCTATATTGGTTTACCAGGCGATTAATAGGATGGAACCTTCCAAAGAAGGCCCTACATTGGGTTGGGAGAGAGGAGAGAGGAATGGACAGGGGCAATAATATGAAGAAAAAGAGCAAAAATTGGGAATGGGGTCGCCTGGTGGCTCAGTCGGTTAAGTGTCTGACTTTGGCTCAGGTCATAATCTCACGGTTCATGGGCTCAAGCCCTGCATCAGGCTCTGTGCTGACAGCTCAAAGCCTGGAGCCTGCTTCAGATTCTGTGTCTCCCTCTCTCTCTGCCCCTCCCCTTCTCTCACTCTTGTCTATCTCTATCAAAAATAAATAAACATTAAAATTTTTAAAAATTAGAGAAAAAATATTGGGAATGAAAGTAAGACATTAGTTCTGACCTTACAAAAGTCAGAGCTTTTAAGAAACTACTATGAACAATGTAATGCCCACAAATTAGATAAACCTAGATGAGATGAATGAATTGGTAGAAAGGCACAAACTATAAAAATGGACTCCAGAAGAGTCTGCACATTCTGCACAGACTTATCCCACACAGAGAGTCTGGATCATTTTAAAACTCCCCTCAAAGAAAAGCCCAGGTCCGTATGTGTTCATTGGTGAATTATACAAATATTTAAAGAATTAACATCGATCCTTCACAAAGTCTTCCAAAAACTAGAAGAGGAAGGAACATTTCCTAACTCATTAAGTGAAGCCAGTAGTAACCTGATCCCAAAATTCTCTAATATGGATTCAGTGCAGTACCCATCAAAATCTTAGCTTTCTCTTTTGCAGAACTTGACAGGCTGACCTTAAAAATCATATGGAAATACAAGGGACCCAGGATAGCCAAAATAATTTTGAATAAGAAAAAGAAGTTGGAGGAATCACATATCCTTGATTCAAAACTTACTATAAAGCTACAGGCATCAAGCCAGTATGATACCAGCATAAGAACAATTAGATCCATAAAATAGAATCAACAGTCTAGAGATAAGCCCTTTCCTTGTGCTCAATTGATTTCTACAGCTCAGTGGGCAGAAATAGTCTTTTCGGCCATCGGTGCCAGGACAACCGGATGCCACATGAGTGTGGAACTGTACCTCACATTTACATAAAAACCAACTCAGAATGAATAATAGACCTACATGGAACAGCTGAACCTACAAAACTCTTAGAAGAAAACAGAGGAGTATATTTTTGTGACTTTGGGTTAAGAAGGGTTTCTCCTCCATGACACAAAAAGCACTGTTTATGAAAGTGAAGATAGATCACTTGGGCTTCGGCAAAATTAAAACTTGTTTTGCTATACATGGTACTATTAAAAAATGAGAAGACAACGGACAGAATAGGAGAACAAAGTCACCGGTCACCTATGTGATAAGGGACTCGTATCCTGAATGCAGAAGAACTCTTACAACCTACTAATAAAAAGACAAATAACCCACTTTAAAATGAACAAGGATCTGAGTAGACCTTTCTCCAAAAAGAGACAAATGGCCAACAAGCACACAAAAACATGGGCAACACGTCAGTCATCATTAGCCGTTGGAGAAATGGTAAGTCAACACCGTAATGACATCACTTGACATCCACTAAGATGGCTATAATCAAGAGCACAGACAGGAAGTGTCTGTGAGACGTAGAAGCCGTCTTCTACGGAAAGACGTAGAGAAATCAGAACTGTCATCCACCATGGATGGGGATTCAAACGGGGTGGCCACTTTGGAAAAGAACTGGCAGTTTCTCAAGGAACTAAACGGATTGTTTCCATATGACCAGCCAGTCTACCTCTCAGAGAATTAAAAATGTATGTTTACACAAACACTTGTGCACAACTGTTCATTGCAGCATTATTTATAATATTCAAAATTGAATAAAAAACCAATGTCCATCAACCAATGAATGGACTAAGTACTGTGGAATGTCCAGACAATGGAATATTATTTGTCAATAAAAAGGAATGAAGTACTTATTCATGTTACAACCTGGATGAGCCTTGAAAACTTTATGCAACATGAAGGAAACCAGACACAAAAGCCTGTGTATCACATGGTTCTGTTTAGAGAAAATGTCCAGAGCAGGCAAATCCACAGAGACAGAAGTAGATGAGGGGTTGCCAGAACTGGGTGAGGAGGAAGGATGGGGAATGATCGCTAATGGGTTTCTCCCTGGGGGGATGAAAATATTCTAAAATTAGACATTGGTTATGGTTGCACAGCTGGGAATATACACTGAATTGTACGCTTTAAGTAGATGAAGTTAGAGAATGTGAGTCTCAATAAAGCTGTTAAAAATTATTGGGCATTCACTGAAAAGAATATGATAAAAGAGCACAGAGGATCACTCTTCAGCTACTTAAATTAATGCAATTTATATACATTGATGTGGAAAGTTATCCACAATATAGTGAATGGAAGGTGGTGGAAAGCATGTCCATTACAACATGATCTCAGATTTATAGAAAGAAACAGAATGCATGTGTGTGTGTCTGCATGTGTGTGTGCGCATGTAAAATAAAATCTCAAAGGATATGTGGTAAAACCTTATTCCGCAAGACTAGCAAACGTTTCTAATGAATTTTAACTTGATAAATGAGCGATGCTTTGCAATACGAGTAGTACGTGACGCCAAATGTTACATGATCACAACTGAGCCAATGGTTCTTAAAAAATTCGCTTTGATGTATGAGTGCTTTGGATTACAAGCATGTTTCAGAACGAATTATGCTCGCAAACCAAGGTTTTACTGCATATGAGAAGAGTGTTTTCACTGAGTACCACATAATAAACTATTCCTTTTCAAGTTTTTATTTAATCTTTGAAAAAGTAATAAAATCCCATGGCATGAAAGTCAAAAGCTATGAAAGACTCTCTAGTGAAAAATCTTCTCTAAATCACCCAGTTTTCCCTCCGGGTGGCAACTAGCATTACCAGTTGCCTGAGTGTCCTTCGGGAGACTTTGACACACACAGGGGCTACTCTGCACACTGCTTAGCACCTTCCTGTATTGCTTCACTGTGAATCTTGTCCATAATGGGTTATATCGGAGCCCTCACTCTACTTTTTATAGTTGAGTAGCCCTCCATTCTATAGATGTGGTGTTGAAAAAAAATTATTTTTCCATTGAAAGATTATAGTCACCCATTTCCTGTTTCTGCACTTAAGCGGGTATTTGACTTAGAGTTGGAAAGAGATTGAGCTCTCTCTAAAAGAAGTACATGTACTGAGCATTCAGATCTAAGAAGAGTGAGTCCCCAGGGCAGTTGCATAAGGAGCCCAAAATCCCTAGCCATGAAGCCAAAGATCAGGAGAGAGAGGGGTACATCAGGGAGAGGCCTGGGAGAGATTCTGGGACTGAGCAAGGAGTCCCCAAAGCATTTAAGAGTCACTCCTCCTTTTTCCCACCAAATCCCCCCAGATAGGAGGAGAATTTGAGATTTTCTGGGGGCCGGAGACCAGCATTCAGGTTTCCAGGACCACTAGGGCTCAGGAATCCTTCTCTGCCCTCCAGCCCAGCCCTAAATAGGACTTCCTGCCTTTGAGCACAGAACCCTCTGGGAACTTTATATTCTACTCTTTCTCGAGCTTCTTAGGTCGTTTAACCTCTACCATGCCTGGCTTTGATGTCAGATTCTGCCTTCCTTACTGTGTGGCCTTAACTGAATTACCCAGTCAGTCTTTCTGAGTCTCTGACTACTATCTCACAGCAAGATGTCAAGGGTAAGATTTAGCCACCATCATTGTCATCTTGTCATGGAAGGGGGACTCCCAGGTGGCACTCCATGTTGGCTGCCCACAGCCCTTTGGGGAGCAGAGAGGAGGACCCGCTATGTGACCAGAGGGGATATAGGGATGGGGAGGCAAAGGGCTTCTTGGTGAATGAACTCTTTCTTCTCCTTCCTCTACACCCCATCTTGTTCAGCTTCTGGAAGGTGTTTCCTGCTGGTCCTCCCTGCTTGCACCCAGCCTCTCTCCAGCTTGGTGGCCACCAGGCCGACTGTGAATGGGGTGGGAAAGAGGAAGAAAGGAAGAGATTCTCATAGCGACTACTTTTATGGTGCCAAGGCCCACTCCTGGTCAAGTTCATGCCCAGCACTTTGGCTTTCTATTTGTTTGTTCACTGCTTACTGGATCAAAAGAGAACTAAAATGCTGCGGGTCTTGTGGTTGCTCTACAACTTTCTGATTATTTCTTCACATGAGCTCTCCCCTTCCTGCTGCTCCCAGCCGCCCCTCACTTCGCCTCAGCTGCGGTCTTCCTCAGGGAATTTTCATGGTGCTGTTCCTGGCTCACCGTTGCACCTGCCTACCTGTGTTCTACAAATGCAAATGTCTCTTTCTCTTTGTCATTGAGCTTGTTTATTTGTGGATATTCTTGCCCCTGACGCTTCCTGACACCTCCCCACCAGGGCACTGCACCCTTGGGCCAGTGACTTCGGAGGTTCTAGCCAGAGCTACCTCCAGCCCTTCCTGTAGGCTGGGCATAAACACTGGGTTCCTGCCATCCCGGGCCTGTGCCCGCATGTGGCCTGCCCCACTGCAGTAGGTTTGCTAGAAACTTTCAATTAACAAGTTGTCAAATAGGAAAGGGAGTTGTAAGACCCAATATCCCAGCTGAGGAAGAAACTGAATGTCTGGAAGTTGGCCCAGAATAAAGACCAGATTTTTCTTCCGCAGAAGTTCACACTTGACTTGACCCAGGTCAGAAGAAGGAATTGTCTTATAGAGGCTCAGTCCGGATCTGGAGGCAGGGCCTCGGGAGCCATCACTCCTATGAAAGCAGCCCAAGTCTACACAGGGATTTTCACTGGAGCATCTCTACGAGCTTTACAAGTAACAGCGAATCTTCACAGAAGCCTCCAGAGAGTGGCGGGCAGGTGGGAAGGAGGCTTCTCTCTTTGAAGATGGAGGTACCCAGCCAAGAAATGATTTATCTGAGAGCGTGAAATGCCAATGACCAAGAAAGAAAATATTTTTCCAAGCACCTGACTGAATGCACAATTCTTTGAGGCTGACAAATTACGCATTTGAAACAATGCTGACTAACAGCATTTATAAAGCACCTTTTATAGGCTGGGCCCTGAGGAAGGTAGTTCACATAGTTTGTCCTTATAGGATGCTTAATTATTGGTACCATTACTGTACCCATTTTATGAATGAGGAAACAGGTTCAGAGAGTTTCCCCAGCTCACTTAGGGTACACAATTGGCAAGTCAGGGAACCCAGCTCGGAACCCAGCTCCCTCTCTGCCAAAGCCAATTCCTTCCTCTGTCTAGTGAGATAGTGTTAAATATGTATCAACAACCTGAAGACTGTCCCTGCTCTTTGATCCAACAATCCCACACTAGGTAAACTAGTCTCTTGAAATAGTTCTGAATGTGGAATCATGTCTTACAGTTCGACGTGGCTAAGGACACACTGCTGTGTACCCCTCTTCTTCCCCAAATCCAAGTGAAATGATAGAAAAAATACAGAACTAAAGATAGAGTCTGAGTGGTTGTGGACAGTTGGGAGGAGCGGAACCAACATCCCGAAGATTAAGGAATTTCTAGAAAATACAAGATTGATGATGAGATGAACAGGAAGCTGTAATGCTCTCGATCTGAAGGCACAGCCATCACAGGTGAGTTCTCCCTGCAGAGTTCTGGAGCAGAGGCAACAGACACTGGGTGCACGTGTGAGCAGGCAATGGACGGAAGGCGGCTGAGCTAGTTCCTTTCCACTGTCCACCAACGGCTCTCCTGCCGCACACAGTCACCCGAGGCTGGCCCCTGTACACCAAACCGCATTCCTGGCCAGGCAAATGGAGTTCTCATGGGGGTAAGGAAGTGCCCCCCAGACACCCAGATGGTCCGCCCAGATGTTCCTCTATGAGTATCAATAGACAATCGAGAAGTGCTGGATATTTCCAAAAAGCCAGAGCCTGAGAGAAGCACAAAAAATAGAACTGACTCTAAGAAAACAGTAGTATCTGAAACAGACGAAGACTTCAGTTAAAACAAATATGCCTCAGAGAGTTAAGTGAATGTCATATCCACTAAAAAAGTATAAAATAGCGGCACCTGGGTGATGCAATCAGCTCTCTCTCCCCCTCTCTCTGTCTCTGCTCACTCTCGTGGGCTCACTCTCTCTCTCAAAATAAATAAACTTTAAGAATAAAAATAAAAAAATATAATAAAGCCTCTATGAAAAAGATACTGATTTCTTGGAAATTCAAGCCATGATGGCCAAAAATTTAAAACGCTAAGTAAATGAGCTAAATTGACAAATGAAATCCAAATTAGTATGCTGAAAAATCCAGCTAAGGGATTTTCCAAAAATGTGTTAGAAAAAAATAAAGAAGTGCCATCATTTACTGAGTTACATGGTATAAAGTACAAAATCAAATACTGATATATCTTTCTTTTAAAAAAAATTTTAATGTTTATTTATTTTTGAGAGAGAGAGAGAAACAGAGAGACAGAGTGTGAGCAGGGAAGGGGCAGAGAGAGAGGGAGACACAGAATCTGAAGCAGGCTCCAGGCTCTGAGTGGTCAGCACAGAGCCTGTCACAGGGTTGGATGACGAGATCAGGACCTGAGCCGAAGTCGGATACTTAACCTGCTGAGCCACCCAGGCGCCCCAACACTGATGCATCTTTCTTATGGGAGTTCCAGAGGAGAGAGCACAGAGAATGGATAGAAGGAAATTCAAAAAAAGATGTAATAGAAGAAAATGTCCTAATGCTAAAGAAACACTTCAGGTAGAAAAGAACCCAGAGAGAGCTAAGCAAGAGTACAAAGCAAGTTCCTAAAATAATTTTCAGAGGGCTCCTGGGTGGCTCAGTTGGTTAGGCTTCTGACTCTTGATCTCAGCTCAGGTCTTGATCTCATGGTCTTGAGTTCAAGCCCCACATCAGGCTCTGCGATGGGCATGAAGTCTACTTAACAAACAAAACCTTCAACTTTCAAAAAAGGCAATGTATCTCATAGAAAAATGGATAAAGAGCATAAATAATTCACAGAAGAGAATATGAGCATGGCTAATAAATAAACGAAAAGAGCTTAATCTTACATATCATCAGGGAATGCAAGTTATACTTTATTCCAGTCAAACTGGCATAAATAGAACACATGACAATATGATAAATCAGTCATTTCACATATGTTATTCGTTGTGGTTTTCCAAAGAGCATCTTGGCAGCAGCCATGAAAATCTTAAATGTAATTCAACCCTTGCATGTGTAGGAATCCATTCTGCAGAAATTTTCACCCATGCCCATAAAGACATATGGACAAGGACGTTCATTGGGCCATTGTTTGTCATCATGACTATTGGAAATCATGTAAGTGTTCGTGGACAGAGGAATAAATTATGTGTGCAGGCGGATACGTTATGCACATACGCACCCATTAGGGAGTTCTGTGTAGTCCCCTGAAAGGAGGAGGTAGGTGTTTGTGCTCTGATATAAGACAATCTCCGAGTGAAAAACACTGTCAGTGTTGAGATGGGGGGCCACTTTCATTCCTCTTACCACTGTTTCTTCAGTTCAGACAAGCCTTCATTGGTTATTTCTTTGATTATTCCATTGCCTTCTCTGAGAACCTTATGTTCAAACTTTGAGAACTGTGTCTCTAAATGTTGCCCTCACATCTTCCACATCTTTGTCCATTTGTGTGCCTTTCTTGATAGAAAACATAACCAGATTTTACCAGTAGTAACTTGTTCCTCACTTGTTCCACTATCATCTATTGAGTTTAAAAATTGTTGGGGCACCTGGTGGCTCAGTCAGTTGAGCGACTGACTTCAGCTCAGGTCATGATCTCATGGTTCTCATGGTTCGTGAGTTTGAGCCCTGCATCGGGCTCTGTGCTGACCGCTTAGAACCTGGAGCCTGCTTCAGATTCTGTGTGTGTGTCTCCCTCTCTCTCTGCCCCTCCCCTGCTCATGCTCTCTCTCTCTCTCTCTCTCTCTCTCTCTCAAAAATAAATAAAAAATAAAAAAAAATTTTAGTAGTGAAACTTTTATTTTCATACCAACCTGGTCTTCTATGGATATAATGGCCTCTTCAGTTCTTCTGGGGATTTGAATTGCATGTGCAAATAATAAAGTCTCTTTACATTTGCTGTGTTAACTTTGTTTCCTTGGGAGTTGGACCCAACCACCTGCAGGGCCAGGTGCCTATTTTTGTGATGCTGGCTCTTAAATATTTTGCTTTCCTGCTTCCCTTTGCCCTCACACCAGCAAGCAATCTAAATTTTAACGATCCAACAGTTGTCCAGGGTGTGTAGATGTGGGTTCTCGGCACACTCTGGTGGGAGTGTAAACTAGCAGCCACTTGGAGGATGATTTGAAAATATCTTTAAAATCTAACTAGTATGTAACCTTTGACTTTCCCATCCCCCTTTCAGTTCTGGACCCTAGAGAAATACTCACCTGTGTGCACAAACATGTTTACTGCAAATCTGCTTGCTGATGTGAAAATTAGCAACACCCTGAATTGTTATCAGTTGGAGAATGGTCCAATAAACAGTATGAAGTTTCATGGCCCCGTTGAAAACAATGAGATACTGACACGTATTGGTATAAATCTCCAAGAAATGTTAATTGGGAAAAAATGCTGCAGAACAATGCATACAGCATGCTACATAAAATAATAATACATCCACACACAATATCTGTATTTCCATAGGTACTTACATATGTAAATAAATGCACAAAAGACAGTAAAGGTCAAAGACCAAACTGATACTAGCAGATATTGAGATTGAGTGATGTTAAGTTGACTGTTTCAATGTTAACAAGACCTATTTATTTATTTATTTATTTATTTATTTATTTATTTATTAGAGAGAGTGAGAATGAGTGGAGGAGGGGCACAGAGAGAGAGAGGCGACACACTCCATGTGGAGCCCAATGTAGGGCTCAAGGCCATGACCCTGGAATCATGACCTGACCTGAAATCAAGAGGACCCTCAAGTGACTGAGCCATCCAGGCGCTCCTATATGTTAATAAGAACATATTAATCTGTACGGTTTAAAAATTGTAAGCTCTAAAGACCAACAAATGGCAGAGGGAGCTGTGCCCAGGCCTCTAGGACAGGCACCAACTAGAAGACAAGTCCCCAGAGTCTGGCTGGAGCTCAGCGTGGTGGGCTGTCCCCGCAGAGGGCTAGTCAGGGATGGAGCAGGACAGCTGGTGTTCATGGGGCCAAGAGCTCTTTCCCAAAGCCCTGTTCTTACCAGGGAGGGAACTTCCAGCGGGACTTAAGGAGATATTTTAATTTATTTATCAGGATACCTGAGAAATATTTCAAAAAATTCTCCTGTCTCATAATAATCTGTAGAAAGGAGACTTCATGGTCACCTAGCTAGGGAAATTCTCCATCCTACTGTTGGTTCCCAACCATCTGGGGAGCTTCGTGGGTGAAATCAGAAACCATCCACATAGGAAGGCAGGGAGGGATAAAGGAGGCAGGCCACCGGGGAAGTAGGTGGCGGGTTTAATAAACAAGGTGAATTTATATGTGAGGTTTGGCTTGGATGACAGCAAGAGGAATGAATCCTCGCTCCCACCCATCACATCTTAAAAGTTTATATAGAGAGAGGCCTTAAGTGGGCTCCTTCACGTATACCATGCACGTGTTCTCAACACCGCATCACAGGTCAAGATTGTGTGCTTGGAGCAGCCTCTGGGAGCAGGAAAGACAAGGGAAACCCATGTTCCAAGGACAGAGAAGGGATGAGGAGTTTCCAAATGCCTGGGTCCATCTCACAGGTCATCTGATGGTCACGTCTTCTCAATGACCTTTCCCAACAACTATAGACATACGATACTAGAGGCTGGGCAGCCACAGCTCAGACATTGGTGCACTTAGTGCCCCTCACACTTATTTGACTGTGGGACCACCCCACATTTCTCAGTAATAATTAACATCCTGGAAACTCACTTTACTTTTTTAAATGTTTATTTATTTATTTTTTGAGAGAGAGAGAGAGCTGAGTGAGCAGAGGAGGGGCAGAGAGAGGAGGAGACAGAGAATCTGTCAGGCTGACAGCGGTGAGCCCAACGTAGGGCTCAAACTGACAGAGCCGGGAGAACATAACCTGAGCCGAAGTCAGACACTTAACTGACTGAACCTCCCAGGGGGCCCTGGAAAGTCACTTTAATTAACAATGTGCACTTCTTTCCATCCCTTCCCCTCCCCCACTGTAAGGCACATGAACGAGGCAGCCCAGAGAGGTTGGCACAGGTACTTGGGGAGAGAAGGAAGCAGGGGAACAACATGTTGGTGCTCTTAGATACTGGTTCTTTCCCTAGACTCTGGACAAGTGTTTAAATCTCCTGAGGAAGACGTGTCCACCAGGAGTTTAAATTCAGGCTCAGGCCACTGGGGCACCCAGAGGAATGCAGAGGGGGTCCTAGGGCAAGTGCCCAAACTCTCCAGAGGTACTGGCAGCAGTGGTTGAGGGGGCCCTAGCCTGGGTGTCCTCCTGGGCAGGAGACAAAGACACCGGCATCTGGAGAAGAAGAGAGTGAAACTCATCTGCAGAACCCCCGAGCGAGCTGCAAGGGTCATGAGTCCTCACGGAACGAAGAGCAAAGAGCAATGCCATACGGGCTGTAACCACTAATGTGAATCCGCTGTATCCACTGCGTGGTGGAAATCTGCTTTTTTTAAAGACAGTTGCAGGTCTTTCTGCATTTTAGGGCTGTGCTGCCCAACACGGTTGCTACCAGCCACATGTGGTTATCGAGCACATGAAAAGTGGTTAGTCTGTACTGAGATGTGCTGTATGTACACAGTCGATGCCAGATTTATGTCTCGTTACATGCCAGAATCAAGATACCTCACTAATCACTTTACGCTGGGAAAATGCTGCAACAATAATATTTTGGAATCCTCAGGTTAAATAGAGCATATTAAAATTAATCCCACCTGTTTCTTTTCTTTTTTATTTTTTTTAAACTTAGCTGCTGGACATTTGGTGGAAGCCCGCTAGAGGGAAAACTGCCCCTTGGTTTGAGAAAACAAATTCTTGGACCCAGACCTGGGGAAGACTTCAAGGCGAATGGGAGGTCATGCGCCTTGTGTAGGAAGGTAGATGGAAGGGAAAGTAACAGAATGGGACGGGGACGGGTGAAGATGGCCAGGGGCCAGGTCTCCATGGGGAGGGGAAATGGAGGCAGGATGGGAGGGAGGCCTGGGAGCACGGCAGTCGCCAGAGTCCAGGGAGACAGATGGCCAAGAAAGGACTCCCTGTGAGTCCCTGGGGCAGGGCCAGCAGTGAGCTTTGCCAGCGGTGCGGTCTGCCGGGAAATTTGAAATGGGTCGCAGTTCCATGCCGTGGTACTCCTCTGCTGTCCCCGCACCCCAAGGACAGGCCATGCGGGGCTGAGAGCGCCGTGCATGCTGGGGCAGCGCAGGGCCAGGTGAGGACAGTGATGTGCCAAGAAGTGGCCCAAGAGCCAGGGGCGAGGAGGGAAGGTGAGCAGTGAGGGTGGAGGCTGGACGGTCAGGCCACTGTGAGGACACTGTGACACCCAGAAACCCTCGCAAGGAGCCACTGGGGCACTGGGCCACTGGTGGGGACTTGTGAGGCTGCTGAGCAGTTCATTGGGTTTTTGAAGGGAAGGGTCACCCTAGCAGGCTGGCGCCGGGAGGTTGTGGTGTCCTGGAGGGTGCTGGGCAGCCAGTGTCAAGGAAGTGTGGGGGCAGGGGTAGCTGGAAAGGCGAGGAAGTGGAACAGAGCAGTGCTAAAATCCACGCTAGGGGACGGCGTGGACAGGGCTCCGGGATGCACCGTCAGGAGCCGGGAGCAGCACCGTGTGCTGGCGGGAGTGGATGCTCTGTGTCGCAGGAGACTGGCTTATGTGGTCTACGCATGTGAGTCCCCTTGCCCCATGGCTTCTGGCATGGATGGGCCAGCAGGGGCCCTACAGAAGGTCAAGAGCGCGGGAGGGAGTGCAGGTGAGGTAGGCAGTCCCTGGTTCTTTCCTGCTGCACTGTGCATAGTTCGCCCCCTACCTGCAGCCTCCTCCACAAAGTTCACTCTTGCTCGCCTGCGCTCTCTCTCTCTCTCCTTCTCTTTCTTTCTCCCCCCACCCCCGACCTCTCCCTGGCTTCCAGCATCTGCTCCTTCCGCTCCTCCCTGGCCCTTGGTTGCTGCATGTTCCTATTGCTTCCGGTCTGCCATTTGCTTCCTGCAGAGACCCTGGCGGGCGTGCAGGACACGCCATATGCCAACGTCTGTGCGCTGGAGGGAGGAGGCGGGGTGAAAATACACGCTTGATTTTGCATAAAAATGAGATTCCACTTACATGTGGCATCTTAAAGACAAACCAAACACACAAAAACAAACAGAAGCAAAATCATAAATAACAGAGAACAAATTGGGGGTGCTGGAGGAGTGGGGGGATGGGTGAAGTAGGTGAAGAGGGTTAGGAGGGACAAACTTGAGGCTATTTAGGAAAAGAGAGAAGAAGAACAGAAGGGTCCATGAGAAACTAGGAGCAGCAGCTTACCATAGTGGGGAGAGGGAGGAAACCGTGAGCGAGCAGAGAGGTGAAGCAAGGTTTCGTATGTCTACTTTTTATTATTTCGATTCTTGAACGTGTGGATTATTATCCCTCAGACAAAATGAAATAGGAAATGATCTGCTCTACCCCAAGTCAGATTATATGGGGGATCCGTTAATTTAATTTAGTTTAATTTAATTTAATTTTTAAAAGTTTATTTATTTTGAAAGAGAGAGAGCATGCATGCATGATCGAATAGGGGAAGGGTGGAGAGACACAGAGAGAGAGAGTCCCTGCTGAGCTCCCAGCACAGAGCCTGATGTGGGGTTTGACCTTACCAACGTGAAACGAAATCAAGAGTCAGATGCCTAACTGACTGAGCCATCCAGGCGCCCTGGAATCAGTTTAATTCCACCCAGACCTTTCACTGAGGAAGCTCCAAATCTTGAGCCGGAAAAGCATCGGCACGGAGAGTAGTGGTTTCTCCGAGCTGGGTCCATTGAGCGGGGCCACAGCCAGCACCCCACCTGCGTCCCTCCTCCTCGTGCCCTTCCAGGGCTCCAGCCTCAGCCCCAGGTGACCACGGGGCTTGCCAACTGTCCAGAAGAGAGAGCAAAACCAAAGTATGTGAGAAATTCCCTCGAGAAAACAAGGGAGCCCCAAACAGTGGCTTTTCTGGAGCAGTGGCATCAGTCCTGCCCACTCCGACCTTGAGAGGTACTGCCCAGGCTGGGGGGTTGCTACTGGAAACCTCCAAAAGGCCTTGCATGCTCCTTTCTTTCGGCTGACTCTTGCCCTGTGAAATGCCCCAGGCACATGGCCTGAGCCTGCAGAAGGTTCACCCGGTCCCTTCCAGACTCCCCCGCCCTTTTGTGTCAGTGTCCTCTGGGCCTCCCAGGACAGTGACACGGATGCGGGGCTTGAGCCACACCTGGAGAGTCACCTCCTGCAACCCGAGACTCACATGAAGGGACCTCTGACCTCTGCTAGTTCTCTGCTTTGTGGACCAATTGGGAGGAACCGACTCCAGAACAAAGCTCAAGTGCACACAGCTCGGCGCTCATTGCCTTATTAACCCTCCGAGTCACCATTACGAGGCAGGGAGAGGCCAGAACAGCAGGGTGGTGACCTGCCTTGTGTCATGCATGAGTCATGAGCAGAGTGGGGTCTGGACCCTGCCCTCTGGAGCCTGGCGGCGCATTCTCTCTGGGCTCTTGGCCGCCGGGGAAGGGAAAGGGCACCTGTGCACACGACGCTGGAGGGTGCCCTTCCAGTCCACTCCAGGGCTCCCTGCTCGCTGTGGGAAGGTAGACGTAAACCACACAGATTGGGCAGCAGTTACTGGAGCAGTGTGACTTGAAATTCAAGGTCAAAGATCTTCCCCCAGGGGCCCACAGCTGCTCAAATGGCTATTGTGAGTCCCCCTTGGGGGTTGGGGCATTGCCAGAAGTGAGCTCCTAGTCCCAGACATTTGGGAAGTACTGGGCACGTGACAGTCTCTGCTTCCCTGAAGCACCATCCTCTGGGCCTCGGGAAAACGTGATCTCACTCTGGGAGTGTCAGTCAAGGGCAGTTCATCCGTCAGGCCAGATCTTGGGCGGAGACAGGGACAGGTCCGTTCTGTTTGGGCAGGAGGGAGTCACAGGAGCCTCCTTGGAGAGGCTGGCCCTCCCTTCCCAGAAGCAGACCTGAGGGCAGAAGGACCCACAACTGAGGTAAAGGCTGCGTAAAGAGACAGACAGGAGGGAGGCCTTCCATAGGACCCTGGGAACACGAAGAACAGACTGACTCAGGCTCACATGTAGCTTCTGGTGAAAGGCTTACCCCAGGTCCTTTCACGTATTACCCCCTTCACCCAGGGCCAGGCTCCGGGTGAAACCGTCTTCCGGTGTTCTCACAGTTTCTGGATGGGAATCTGACAGAGAGGTCAGACATGTGCCCATGTTTGCACAGCGGGGAAATGGCTGAGCTGGAATTTGAACTCCTGTCTGGCAGGAGTCTAAATGTTCCCAGAACGGACTGCACATTTACACACAGACCTGAACAAGCTGCGGGGAAGGAGAGAGGGAGGAACGAAGGGGCCAGCTTGGAGGCAGAGAGGAAACGGTGAGGTGGAGGCACAGGAAATCTGGGGAGCGTTCACATACGCCGTCAGCACGTGGGCTGCACTATTTTCAACGTCCAGGCCAGGACGCTGCCTAAAAGAATGGTGAAGGGAAACATGTTTGCTTCTGCAGTTGGCCTTTTAAATACATTTCTCTTCACCAATTGGAGCCCTGGTAAACATCTGGAACTTCTTGAATTAAGGCTTTGACATTTAAAAAATAATTTCAGGTAACAAAGCAAAGACGCTTCAGGCTTTGCAGCCAGGAGTCTCCTGACCTCTGGGATCCAGGCTGTTCTGCTTATTTGGGGCCTCCATTTAATGAACATGCTGGAAGGAGCTTCAGAGGTGAGCCGATATCCCGACAAAGCGTGGCCTAACAGTGAGGCAAGAGGAAGGCCGGTGCTGCGGAAGCTGCTGATCCCAAACCGGGCAGTGCCTTCCAAGTATCTCCGTGATTGGCCTTCTTTGACTCTTCTGCATTCCCCGTGAGCTCCCTCTGCATGGGGGCCATGGAAGTTTCTTGAACCACCATGGGGTGTAGGACTCCTATCTCTTCTCCAAAGTTCCATAGGAAACTTTGCCATGCAAGTCAAGCTGGAAATGCCCACCAACTGCAGGGACAGTCATTCCCAGCTCTGCCTTAGCTGGTCACCTTGAGCAAGTTATCTAACTTTGCTGCATTTTGCTTTCTTATCTGGAAGATGAGTGTTCTCATAATATAACCTACCTCATATGATTTTGATGGAAATACAATGTGGGGAGATATGCAAGCACCTGGAACAGTCCTGGGGCACTGAGCGTCCTATATGTGTACTGTTATTACCTCTTCCGGTGAGCACATGGTGCAGGGGGAGTGGGGGAGACTTATTACACACCTACCATGTGTCAGAGAGTTTCCATAGATGATCTTCAATGTCTTCTGACAATCACCTAAGAAAGACGTTATAACCAAAGTTTACAGGTAAGGACCCAGACAAAGAACATGGCCAAGACCACAGAGTGTGGAGATCAGGAGTCAGGGTTTGAACTTGTTATGCCCAAGTTTCAATTTCGTCCCCCAAAACCAGAGACCGCGTCACACATGCAAAAGCAAAGGGCTTTATTGTCATTACGGGCTCGGGCTCGGGCTCACAGACTTCACCAGCGCAGTGGATCTGTGCTGAGAGCCCCGAACAAAGGTGGGGTAGGGCCTTTATGGGTTTGGGAAGGGGGAGTTACAGGAAATTGTGACACAGGTACAGTGACCCAATCATTATTGGAAGTAACTTTAACCATACACATTGTCCAGAGTGCTTGTTACTTTTGGTAGGACCCAATCACAACATTTAGAGTATTAACTAATTACAGAGTGGACCCAGGACCCAGGACCCTCATGTAGGGTATTACTAGCCTTAAGCAATAAGTGATTATAGCTTCTATTCCTAGGCCTGCCCTTAGGAACTAAGGATGTTAGCTGGCCTTTCTGATTGGGTGTTACAAGGGTGGTCCCTCTTGTCTTGGGCAATGTGTGCCCTTTTATTGTCTAATGATTCTGAGAAACCAACACTTAGGCCTCCAAGGTCAGAGGGAAACTTGAAGCCTGTCATGGAGTCAGTTTGGTTCAGACCTGCATCCTTATATTCTCACGTCAGCCTGCTCCAAGCTGAATTACATTACACCTTCTCCCTGAAGCCTGTCAGGCCTGAATTCATATTCCCGACACTCGCTTAGGTTGTTTGGGAATGAAGTCACAGGAACTAGGAGGCAGGAACTAGGAACCAAAGCCATTGATCACTCAGCCCACCAGGGATGGGACTTTTCTGTCATTTACAATTCCAGTTGCTGAGCCCAATGGGGGATGCCCAGGGAAGACGAAGGAAACTGGAAAAGTGAGAACAAACTACAAGAGGAGTTGGCATCCTTGGGGGGCAGGGACATTTCTGTAGGTCCTGCCTGGCCCAGATCACCTCCTAGGAGAGCGGTCCCCAGGCACAGTGACAGGCAAGAGGAGAGCACCAGGGAAGCAGGAGAATGACTGAGCACAGAGCCCTGGCCACTCCAAGCTGTGACCTCACTCAGCCTCCACAGTAATCCTATAGGGTGATGATTAGTGTGCATTTTATAGACCAGGCACCTCAAGCCCATCAAATTTAAATGAATTGCTCAAGGTCACACGACAGAAAGAGTAGTGCTGCTCATACAATAGGTAATATGTAATGTGCACCTGCGGAGGCTGGGCTCCTCACAGCTAGAGCAACCCCCAGGGATAAGGAAACTGAGGCAAGACTAGGATTCCAGGAGGACAAGGACTGGACAGCACAGGAAAGAGGGAGACAGAAGAGCTAAGGAAGAGGGGAAAGGGCAGAAGGCAATTGGGGCAACAGGGAATTCATTGCCCTGCTCACCGGGATCAGCTACTGCAGCGGGTGAGGGCCACACGGAGCCACAGACTGAGGCCAAACTCACAGGCTGCTTGCAAAGCACCAGCACAGACCTCTTTACCTGCTACAGGAGCTGGCTGCCTTACTTCCTTCTTCCCCCACCCAGGGGACTGGAGATGGGAAAGCTCAGGAGAGAAACAGGAACTGCAAGAAAAGTCTCCCAGACATGGGAGGGGGAGGGGAGGCAGCCTGGTGCAGGGTGATCAGCTCAGACCAGACCCAGCAGGGAGCTTGCAAATGTTGATTTAAATGACAAGATATACCTCCCGCAGGCAAACAAGCCACAGGGATTGGGGTCATCCTGGCCAAGCCCCCATTCTGCACTTCCTCTCTGCTTCCCAAAGCTGGGTCCCACCCAGACCTCCCCTCGGGGCTCCTGTATTTCCCTCTGGCTTACATTTCTAGGTTTGACCTTGATTAGAACTACGAAGGGCTCTGGGGTGGGCTCGCCCAACTCCTTCTTGTCTTCAGATAAAGAAAGAATGAAGAAGCTTCTACTGGTCCTTGGCAATCATGCTTTTTGTTTCTCTCTGAACTTTCTTATTTCCCAAAAGGGTTAAAGAGCCCTGCAGGACTCTTGGAAGGTGGATCAGGCCCCAGAAGGACTTCACTGCCACCGCTTGTCCCAGATGGAGGCCAGGAATGGTTCCTACTAAGGCCCAGCCTGAGAGTGAGGCCAGTGGAGGGGGTGGGCACAGGAGTGGCTGGGTTGCTGGTCAGCCACAGGCTGCACTTAAGGCAGATCTGCTTTGGCTGAATGTGAGTCAAACCATCTCAAGGTGCTCCTCCTGTCTTCCAGGGGCATCGAGAGCCTCCTCTGTGGGGCACCTGTGGCTGGGAGCCCCTCGGGCAGACCAAGGTGGCGCCTCTGGGGAGAATGGCAAGACCTTAGCCAACACTGGTGAGCAGAGCAAGCCCCAAATCCAAGGAGTTTCTCCTAACTCTGCCCAGAACAGCAGGAAAAACAACTGCAGTGATCAGAAAGGTGAAGGAAGGCCCTAGTAAACAGCACAAAGGAATGGGAAGGAAGCTCCACTTCTCTTGCCCCAAAGGAAGCCACAAAGGGTCCAAGGACATTGCCAATAGTAACCCCCACTGTGCCACCATCTCAGCCAGTGGTTCACAACACTGGTGGAACATCAGCAGCACTGCGGACCTTTCCGAGGTTGAACCCTCCACATCCAGACTTAGCACTGGTACTTCGTATGCTCTCTCCAGGAGAGTCTAACAGGATGCTAAATTTGGAAACAGGCTTAGGTAGGCCAGGGCTTCTGAAACTTTAATGGATACACTGAATAACTAGGGATCTGATAAAAATGCAGATTCTGCCTTGGGCGGCTGGGATAAGACCTGAGAATCTGCATTTTCAACAAGCTCCAGGGGGCAGTACTGTTGCTACCCCTTGGTCCGGGGACCACACTTTGAGAAGCTGGACTCGAAGGTAGAGGTCTGGAACAAAGTCAAAGGGGCCCTGTCCTATAACCCCACGTGCAGAGGTGGGCGCTGAGGCCCCAAGAGGCCAGATAGCTCAGGAGAGGGCCAACCCCGGGGCTTTTCACACAGTCCCCAGAGCCTTATGAAAGGCATAGGGTGGCCCAGCCATGGCTCGTACACATTAGCTGATGTTTTGCTGCTGAAAGGCTCTCAATGCTCTACCTGTCCAAGCAAATCTTGGGATTCTGGAAGGAAGGACTGTCCTCTGTGAATGAGATGCCGCAAGCAGCTCCGTGATGGCCCAGAAAGGCCCTTTGGGCACTCACGCAGAGCCCCGAGAGGATGAGATTCAGTGGTCCCGGCTGCCCGCCTGCTCCGGCCAGGACCAGGGATAGAGGCGGGGGGGAGGGAGGGAGGGCGTCCAGCCCAGAATGCCCTGGGAAGGGACACTGTGGGGCCTAAACATGGTGCGTCCTCCCTGTGAGGTAGGAAAGGCCCAGATCCTGAGTCAACCACTGTTAAAACATCATGACTCCAGAATAGGCCAGTTCTGCAGGAAACCTCAAACCCTGTCCACTGTGGGGCCCCGCAGTCCCCGACGGGCCAGTCTCTCCCTCCGGGGTGCCTGGGTCATATCCCGCAGGGAGTCCTCATGATGGGCTCAGCTCTCAGGACCTGGACACCCGGTGGATCAGCCACGGACGATGGGTGAAACTCCCCTGGCTCAGCCTGGGGACCAGCACGACACACTGCCAAGTGTCCTACTGACAAGTCTGGTGGCACGACAGGAGCTGGTCAGGGCTTAGGCTGGGCACTCACGTGCACGGTCCAGGGGAATGGGGAAGCGGGTGGCTTCACTCACCGGAACGGGGCTATGACCCCTGTCGGGTCCCCTGGTGGGTGCTCATCCAACAGTGGCCCCTAGGTCGCGTAAAGAGGACTTTTTTGGTCCCCACAATTTTCCTGATTATTCTTCAGTAGAGGTGATAAAAAGAAAAGGCCCTAAGAAATTTTGCATGAACAAAGTTGTAGTCTAAGGCTTTAAAAAGAAAGACAAAGGGTAAAGAGGCCTGGGGGCTGCAGAACTCCAGAGTCACAGCAGCAATGCCCTTTGCTGGCGATAGGAAGGTCAATTACAAAGGTCTCCTGAGCCGCTGAAAGTGCAGAAAACAGAGGCAGCGGAACAGACCTCCAGGCTCACAATACCAGGAGCTGTTTGGAGATCGGCCACTCATGGCCTCGGGGTGCCCAGCCTGGAGCAGAAGAGCCAGCCCATGAGGCTCTGCAGCAGGGTGCAGGTCACCTAGCAGCCGGCTGTGCTGGCACCTCGCACACAACGGGTCCCTGTCCCCAGCTCACACCGAGGAGCCCTTACCCCTCCTCCCCCCATTAGCTGCTGTCTCCCCAGGGACAGAGCAGGTCCGCAGGAAGCTCTGTCACCGATCCCACAGTGCCTCGGCACACACGTTGGGTGAAGGTCATTGAGAAGACGTGACGGCTGATTGAGCGGTGAACAGGACCCGGGCCACCAGAGGCTCCCTCACCCCCAGCCCTGTCCTTGGAATGTGGGCTCCGTTTGGCTTTCCCTCCCCCAGAGGCTGCTCCGAGGACAACATCTTGAGATGGTGACGGGGTGATGGGAACACCGCACAGTGTACTTGACTAAACCCACAGAAGGCCACCCTCTTTATAAACCTAAGACGCGGCGGGCGGGGGCTGGGACCCCCTCGTCCTGCTGCCACCCACGACACACCATGTATACAAGTCCCCCTTGCTGATTAAACCTGTCACCTACCAGCCTGGAGTGGCCTGCGTCTCTCCCTGCCCTCTGCGGTCAGTAGCTGTTTCAGATCACACCCGGAGGGTCGGGACCTGACAGCACACCCCAGGTACACCATTCGCTGGCTGTGTGACCTTCACCGTGGGAAAGTCAGAACCTGTCTGTGCCTCAGTTTCCACAGGGGAATAGTAACCGTCCATGGCCCCTGGGGTGGCTGTGAGGACAGAGTGTGTTCATCTGCGGGAAGCCCTGAGGAAACGTGCCTGAAGGCAGAAGAAGCTACTCAGAGAGGAAGTAGTAGGCTCCCCTGGGATTCTTCTGTTCTGCTCCGTCTGCGGCCCGGGGCTGTGCTGCCCCTTCTGGGTGAGCAAGTGTCCCCACCTCAGTCCTGAGCTGAATTCGCTGGGCTGGTTTGCCACACAGGAGCATGAATCCCCAACTGGCCGTCCTCCTGCCCCAGGACCCAGCTGGGGGCGTGCTCCACCCTCACTGACTGTGTGGCATGGGGCCAGTTGTCTGGCCTCCCCGTGCCTCAGTTTCCTCCTCTGTCAAACAGAAGTGAACTGCTACTTTATAAGGTAGAGTGAGGTTTCGTGTGAGGCATCGAGGAAGTGTTCAACAACTATCTGCGACTTAAATATTTTTTTCTTATTTAAGTAATCTCTACCTAACATGGGGCTCGAACTCAGGTCATGAGACAAGAGCCACACGCTCCTCTGACGGAGCCAGCCAGGCACCCCATGGTGTGCTGCTTTTGTTCGCTGTCGTGGGAGTTAGCTTCCCCGCTCTCTGGCGCTGACGTAGCCTGGCACATATTCATTCATCACATTTACCCAATATTCGCAGAGGGCTGACCCTGTGCTATGCCCTGGGGACACAGGGAGGCGCAGTGTGTGAAGGATGCCCAGTGGTTCTTGTGTCCGTCTCTTCAGGGTTCTCTGGCTTCCTGATTGTCTACGCTTGGTATTACATCTGCCAGTAATCTGGCTCTCACCGTGGAATTCCTGTGCACAGCACCCACTCAGATCCTTGTACAACCCCGGTGCTAAGTTTTGTTAGCTTCACTTCCAGCTGAGGCACGGACAGGCTTGGCAAGGTCAGGTGGCCTGCCAACGTTCCTGCAGGGAGGGGGTTCCGGCTCCGGGATTCAAAAAGAGGCCTGCTTCACCCCTACACTCTCCACCATGCTCTGGAGGAGGTCTGGGAGAGGAAAGACCTCCTCGCTTTGTGGAGCCCACCTTCCCTGGGTCCGATGAGACCCTCCCTCATTCTACCCCCGAGAAACTGGAAACTACTTCAGCGGCGACTTGTCTCAGCCCCAGAAGCCTTTTCCATCCCCCAGGAGCTCTGGCTCTTGGCTCTTTTCGTGGGGCCTGCGTGCATTCATGTTTTCTTTGGAGGTGCTTCATGGAAAATATTAGCCCATGAGTTAAGTCACCACTCGGAGATGCGATCCAAAGAGGCACAAGTGTTCCAGGAATCATGGAGAGTGGCAAGGGCCCACCGGCTCCAGGCTCCGGGCACAGATTTGGGGACAGCGTAATACCACGTGTGTTCTCAAGCCCACAAATAGCTGTCCTGGCAGCAGGTCATCTGGGAGAATCCACGACAAGCACAGGCAGAAGATGCGGCTTTTCTGATTTTCGATCTGCTCAGGCACATGCCTACCCGTAAACCCGGCAATTCCAATCAGAAATCAAGCTTAAGGAAATAATCAAGCACATGAAGCAGTTTAGCTACAAGAAGGTTCAGATAACTTGTGTGTGTGTCTTACTTTGTATTTGTTTTTTACAGTTTATTTATTTGAGAGAGACAGAGACAGAGAGAGTGAACAAGCAGGAGAGGGACAGAGAGGGAGAGAGAAAATCCCAAGCAGCCTCCATCAGCATGAAGCCTGAGGTGGGGCTCAATCTCACGAACCTCGAGATCATGACCTGAGCTGAAACCAAGAGTCAGACACTTAACAGCCTGAACCACCCACATGCCCCTTATTTGTTTTTAATAGTAGCCAAGGATGAGAAATTAACCAGATGACCAACAGTAAGGGGCTGGTTACCAAAAGATGGGTATGTCACACAGAGCGGTGATATTTGGCCATAAAAATGATTTTGTAAAAGTATCTCTACTGGAAGAGGAGCCTCATGTATTATGAAGGGAAAGGCGTTATAAATATGCTGTGCTCATGTATACATTCGGGCCCCATTTGTGCACATGTGCATGTGTGCACACACATGTACCTTTCCCACATCTCAAAGCCTCCCCATGACACACTGTTTGGTTTTTCATCATCTCAAGAAGACCTAAGCCAGGGTCCCTTTGCTCACTACTGGAAGGTGACTCATCACTCCCAAGGGACCTACCGGGGCCTTTCAGAAGGTGTGTGATGGTGGGGTGTTCGGGACAAGGATGGCTTATCCCGCGCAGGATGCTCTTGTCTGGTGCTCCTGGTAGGACACCCTGGACTCTGTCCATCCCTCCAGCCCTCATCCTCCAGGGAGGAGCTTAACTCAGAGTCTGGAAGGAGGAACTGGACAGGAACAGTGCAAACCCTCTCGGGTCTACTCTCCTATGTCGTAAATCTCATAGGACAGGCGTCTTGGTCCAGCCTGGCCATGACTGGGTGACGTAGGGGCCTAATTCTGAGATTTGGAGTGTGGATAGACATGTAGCTCCTTTCTCCAACATCAGCCTTATCTGTACAGGTGACCTTTGGGTCTCCATCTGCCTTACTATTCCTTTGTTTGATTTCTCTCTGGGTTTGGGACTCAAGTGAGGAAATGAGAAAGGAAGCACTATTCTTGGAGCCACTCAAGCATCTCAACATTCTGGACCTTCTTTTGGAAGCAATAGAGTGGAACCAATTTGTTTTGCTTCAAAGGTTGGGAAGCTAAGCTGTCTGATCGCTGGGGGCTTATCCCTGGAGGGGAAATGCAGTGAGACTGTGGACATCAGAAGGATTTGGACTGTAAGCTCCAAGAGCATATGGACCCGTGTGCAGCTGGCTAGGTGTGGGACCTGGGGATGCTAAGTTTGGGGTGGCATCGACAGCATGGCACTGGAGGCATCAAGGTCATTGTCTGCCCCTGGGCAAGCAGGGAGGCATGGAGAGGCACCGCTCAGTCATCTCCATGTGGCCACAGCTTTCCTCATGATGTGGCGTGGCCACTAAAGGCACGTAGCCCAAGAGCTGGAGTGGAATTTAGGGGTTACTTAAAAATTGAAGTCGGCCATCCAGGGATCTGGGGGTGCCCCCGTAGGGGGATGTGGTTCTTCCTGCCAATCTAAGACCTGCTCCTAAAAACCTGCCTCTGTCTAGAGGCACTTCCTTGATGACCCTATGAACATTTGGCTTTTGAAACTCAAATGTATGTCTCTAGCCCCAGCCTCTCCCCTAACCTCATACTGGCCTCCTTGACATCTGATGTGGGTATTTCTTATCTCAAACTTAATATGTTAAAACCAGCTTCTATCTGTCTCCCCACCAGTCCTCCCGCAGTCTCCCCGCCTCTCCGTTCTCTGGATGCCTCAGGGCAACCTTGGAATCACCTTGACCTTCCCTCCCATCTCACATCTGCACTAGGAAACCGCTTCAGTTCTGTCCTCAGATACATCAGGATGCCGCCTCTTCCCACCACCTCCGATATCCTCCTGGTCCAGATAGCCATGGTCTCTCTCTTGGATTGTTGTAATAGCTCAGAACAGGTCCCTGCTCCTACCTTTGCCTGTCTGCAGTTTATTTTCAATGTTAAGGGTTTTGCCTAACTGTTCTGCTTGAATCCTCCAAGAGCGTCCCGACTCACTCACAGAATTGCAGCAACTCGGATGGAACTGAAGGGCTTTATGCTGAGTGACATAAGTAAGTCAGAGAAGGACAGATGTCATATGTTTCATTCATATGTGGAACTTGAGAAAATTATAAAGACCAGAAGGGAAGGGAAAAAATACTTACAAACAGAGAGGGAGGGAGGCAAACCATAAGAGAATCTTAAATACAGAGAACAAACTGAGGATGGATGAGGGGGTAGAGGGAGAGGGGAAAATGGGTGATGGGCCTGGAGAAGGGCACTTGTTGGGATGAGCACCGGGTGTTGTATGTAAGCGATGAATCACGGGAATCTACCCCCAAAACCAAGAGCACACTGTACACACTGTATGTTAGCCAACCTGACAATAAATTATATTTAAAAAATTAAAAGTAAATAAAATAAAAAATAATTTTAAAAAATAATTTAAAAAACAAAAAGAAGAGCCAAATCCCTCACTGGCCCCCAAGGTCCTGCAGAGTCAGGCTCCAGGATCGCCCGATCTCCCCTCCCGCGCACTGTTCACACTGACTCACTCTCTCTTCCGGGCATACTGACCTCCCCTGCTCCTAAGACAGGACCTCTGCCCCAGGGCTTTTGCACCTGCTGTTCCCTCTGCTGGAACACTCATCCCCCATCCTCTCCAGGTGGCTCAGTCCTTTGTCTCCTTCAGATTGTTGCTTTTAGGCTTTCACTGATCGCTGATGGCCCCACTGAAAATGTCAGTGTTCCTGACACCCTGCTGCGATATTTCCGCCGGACTTAGTCCCGATTGTCATATTATTTTCTTATTCAATTGCGTATCGTCTGTCTTCCTTGCCCAGAATGCCAGTCAGGCAAGGGCAGAGAGTTTTGTCTTCTATCATGGCCACTCAGCCCTGGGAAGAGTACCCAGCACATAATAAGCATTCAATAAATATCTGTTGAATGAGTGAATGGATTAAAAGGTGGGAGACTGATGGTTTTAGTTTAATTTGAAAAAATGAAGTATGACCCAGTGTGCACAAAAACGCCACAGAGGAGTTCACACCAACTACATGCAGGAAAAAAGTCAGGCTGCACTGATGCTAAAACCTTATAGTGGTTTTCCCTGGGTGCGGGAGGGGGCTGCAGATAACATTCTCTCTCTCTCTCTCTGTTTTTATTCATCCATTATTTCTTTTTTTTTAAGTTTATTTATTTTTAAATTTATTTTTGAGATACAGAGATAGAGCATGTGTGCAGGAGAGGGGCAGAGAGAGAGAGAGAGAGAGAGAGAGAGAAAATCCCAAGCAAGATCTACGCTGTCAGCACAGAACCCAATGCGGGGCTTGGACTCACAATCCGTGAGATCCTGACCTGAACTGAAATCAAGAATTGGACGCTTACCTGACTGAGCCACCCAGGTGCCCCTCCATCCATTATTTCTAATCAATCTACAATATATTGTTTGTGCAATAAAGTAAAAGTCAAGCAATAATTGTTCTTTTATCAACCGGTGCTTGCTATAAATGATGAGATGTCCAGAGGCGAGCCCTGTGTGTAGACCCATGGGCGTTTCTACATCCCCCAAATAGAGACTTTCCATAGTCTAGGATGCTCCATGTGGGGGAGGGGGGATGTTAGTTCTCTGCTGAGAAGGTGTTCTGTATGCGTCTCTACTGAATAGCTTCTGACAGTACCCGAGAAAGACGGGGGCATCAGTAAGCCTGCTGTCCCCGAGAAAGGACGCCACATGCTCAGGCCACCTTGCTCGGTATCCTGGCTAGCATGGCCCCTGGAGTAAACGATCCTCGGTTGCCCTGAGCTCTGCGGCTCACAAAGCACACTCCCATGCATCCCATTACTGGGGCCTTGCTTCATGTGCTCACCTTCATTCCCTTGCCCAGGGAGGCCGGGGGGGGGGCCAAGCACTTTGTCCAAGATCCCACAGCCAGCTTCTCCCACGAGCAGCCAGGAAGTCACAACGACTTGGTCAGAAGCTCTTTCCTAAGGCGAGTAGCATTTGGGGGGGGGCTGAGGGCTGCTAAGCCCTTGCAGTGCATAGAGCAAACGGAGGTAAAGAACTTCCGGAGACTTAGTAAGTGCCGAGAATGACAGACTTGTTCCCTGCCTTTCTAGGAAAGGGGATGCAAGGCTTCTCTTCTCTTTGCAGTCCGGGCGCCTCTTAGGGAGAGGGGGGAAAAGACCTTAATAAATGCTTGGGGTGGTATGCCAGGTCTTGAAGGTGTTTACAAAACAACATGAGGGCGATAGTTTAGCCCCCAGGAGAGTGTGAGAGAGGGTAAAGGAAAAACGAAGAAGGAACAGGGGCAAGAACAAGATGGAGAGAGGTGGGAGGAGTGGGGGTGGCGGTGTGGGGCCGCCCGAGGCTGGGGGATGGGGGACGCTCTTCCACGGGTCTGCGGTTGCGGGACTGTGACTGGATCCGCTCTTGTCTCCCCTCACAGCCCTTGCCCGGAAGGAGTTGACATTCTGCTCTGCTCATGAATGTTCTGTGGGAGAGGGAATCGTGAAGGATTCTCTCGTGCTTGACCAAAGCAGTGCAGGGAACAGAGCAGAATGGGCGCCACACAGGGGTGAGCAGGAGCCAGGGTGGGGCAGGGCGGGGGCGACACGAGACACAGGCCCACGAGCCCCTTGGGATGTATAGAAGTCTTGGGGAGGGCGTTAGGTTTCTAAAGGCCACAAATCTGGGGGCTCAGGCCAACCCAACCTGCATGTCCACGGGGTGGGGAGAGGTCCGGGGTGTTACTGTCTGCATTATGTCTACAGGCAAAGTATAAGGGTGGGCACCGAGTGCAAATGTATGTTTCCCTCTAACCAAGTTCCCCTGTTTGAGTCAAAAACCTAGAATTATTACGTGCAAAGAACAACAAACTTGTTTGCTGCATTTCTTGGGAATGAGGCTTCATGGATCTTTTTCTTTAATAGGCAGGATGAGTTATATAGACACACAAATCTTTTTTCACTGGGGCAGATTTTCAGATAATCAAAGAACTTGAAAAATGCAGCACAGATAAGTAGTGTTTGGGTTTATCCATCAGTCCCCTATGAGTTTAGTCAGCATAGATCAGTTTTCCTGTTTGCTCCGTCGGTCCCCAGAGACTGGCGGCCGCCAGCACTGGCCCTAAGCTGGGATTTATCACTGTAATTCTTTTCCTCTTCTTAGGGCTGGGCTTGGGCATGAGGTCACGCAGAGCTCGGGTCTTATTAGAAGGAACTCAAGGTTCGGCCTCACATTTGGGGTGGCCTCAGGGCAGGCACCCAGGACAGGGGGTTTCCCTCCAGGAGGAGGAGCCCTCCGAGTGGCCCCTCCGACAGCGTAGGCCCATCTCCCAATCTTTTCTGAACCTGCTTCTCGGAACAAATCCACAAATTGGCATGCGAGTCTGACCATCTGTCTCCAGTGATTTTGATTCCCATCAATCAGTCGCCCTTATTCATTAATAACATTTTTAAAAAGCGTTTGAATGTCCATTCATGCATTTATTCATTCAGCATCGAACTGCTCCAACCGCTCTCTAAGATGAGGCCCGGGGTAGAGGCCTTGGGGCAGAGACGGAGGAACAAAAGCTGTCCTTGCCCCTCAAAACCTGCGGGCTGGGGGGAGGGCAGAGAGCCGGCCCAGGAGGTGGGAGGGGCTCTGAGTGTCGTAGGCACCTGTCTCCCTGTCCCTTCTCTGTCCCTTTCGCTCTGTCCTCTGCCTCCCAGTGACAGTGGGTCTGCGTGCTCCAGTCGGCCCCTTCCCCACACACAATATGCCCCTCCTCTGACTCTCTTCTCTCACCCACCCTCATACCCTTCAACACCAGCCAGGCCCTCCCACCCACCCGGAACCCTCCGCGATCGGAGGACGCAGCCCGAGCCACAAGACAAGGAACAGAGAACTAGGGTGACGGAGCAGAATCATGTCAGGTGCTTCCAAGGGGAGGGAAAAGGCCACCGATGATAATAAACCGGTGCTCGCTGCCATGACAACCGTAATCATTCAGCCAGATACCAACAGTTGAGAGGCAACAAGATCAGTCGAACCTGTATTTCCCCAGCACAACCGGCCTCCCTAAGGAGGAGGAAGAGAAGGCGATGCCCTGGGCTGTCCACCTGTCTCCTGCCAGGTTCTCACCACGGTGCCTCTCCAATTTGCCAGTGGCTGTGACCTCATTTTCAGCGGTGCCCTGGCCTAATCTGTGTCACCTGGCTTGCATACGGCAGTTGGGAGTCTAAAGGGAGCCAGGGTGAGGAGGTCCCGCCCTAGGCTGGGGTGGGTGGCCCTCTCTCTAGGCACTGCCGCCAGGGGCTGCACGGCTCAGTGCCAACGATGTTTGTGTCCAGGAGGGTGGGAGGCGGGACCCCACAGAACACAGCAGGAAGCGGCTTTCTTGTTAAGAACAAAGCCTACAGCTCCTCTAAGAACCCTCTGTTTGTTCTCCATATTTAAGAGTCTTGTGTTTTTGTCCCCCTCTCTGTTTCTATATTATTTGGGAGGGGAGGTGGGCTAAATGGGCAAGAGACATTACGGAAGCTACTCTTGAAATCGTTGTTGCACTATCTGCTAACTAACTTGGCTGTAAATTTTAAAAAATTAATAAGAAATAAATAAAATAAAACGGAATGGTTTGCAGAACCTTAAAAAAAAAAAAAAGAACAAAATGTAAAACCAACGTGGGGAACTGATTAGCAGGGCCCTGTGGCGGTTGTAGCCAAAGTCACACAGATTTCTCGGGTCTTGCTAAGAAAATGCCACGAGGGGGTCATTTCCATAGCGGTCCTGGGTAGTTGATGAACGTGAACGTGAATGTTCCGGAACGGATCTCCTCGCGCTGCTCAGTGAGCTAAGCCGGCCACAGAGCTGCAGGTGGGGCGTGTCTGAGGGAGCAGCGACTTCTGTCTCCAGGGAAGGCAGCAGGTGCTCCGGGCTGTGGCAGCACAGAACCTGGAAGTCGGACCTGTCATTTAGTCTGCGTCGTTAGGCTGACAAACCAGGCTGAATGGAGGAGTGAATCAGCACTGTCGTCACACCGTATTCTTCCCACCTCCCCAGGCAGGATGTGGCTTTCTGGGGTCCCTGCAACTGAAAAATATTGCCAAGTGCCAGAAATCTCAAACTGTGCAAGATGTTCTTGATGGAAGATGGAAACAGTCGCCGGTGTGTGGACTGTTCCACGGAGACTGCTGTAAGGGAGTCACCTGTGCCGGGGCCTCGGGGACAGGGGAGGACGTGGTCAGACACTGCGCCGCCACCACCCATCCCATTAAATGCAACGTGTGGTTCAGAGCCAGACGGGCATTTGGGAACGCCATGCCCCTGTTGGCTACAGGAGGCTTGATTTGTGTGTGGATCAAAGAAAAGCTACTTATCCCTACTGGAAATTTCCTTCTCATTCCCTGGCATTGTTCAGCAGGGAAAGGTGAAACAAAGGCTGACTGCGTTCACAGACAGGAGCTTCAAAGTCAAGGCATCAAGGAGACAGCTCGAAACTTCAAAAAACAGCTCCGTCCCGAGTTCTCCAACATTTCATATTTTGAAAAATCACAAGAAAGAGATGAACTGTCCCCAAAGAGCAAATGCACTTTAATTTCTGCTTAAATGCCTCAAAGCCAAAAGCCCAAGTGTTCAGGCTCTTCCCGCCTGCTGCGGGGCAGGCCTTGACAACCAGGCCCTCGGATGGTGCCCGCTCACTTTTCCGTCTTGTGGGGAAGTCTACTTTCCAAACTAACGGGCACTGACGCGAATCAAGCTAACAGTTGCCACAGCAAGCTTATTGCCTCGGAATAAAAGAAGTTGGACATTTACATCCAAACGTCTCATTGATTTACCACATCGCCACACGGATCTACAAACAAATAAGGACTGGCTTTGCAACAAATGCCATTGCAAAAACAGTCTGGCAGATTCTTAAAAAACTACACGTACACCCACCATATGGTCCAGCCATTCCTCTGCTAGGTATTTACCCAGGAAAAAAGCAAACACATGTCCATAAAAAAACTTCCACGTGAATGTGAAATCACAGTGTTATTTGTAATAGCTAGAACCTGAAAGCAATGCAAATGCCCTTCAATAGTGAATAAATGTGGTATAAACAAAACAGCGAAACCAACTGTGGTCCAGCCAGTGCCGTGGAATACTACTCAGCAGTGAAAAGGGAGAAACTTGTGACGCAGGCAGCAGGGTGGATAAATGAAAACAATTATGCTGAGGGAAAGAAGCCAGACAAAAAGGAATTTATATAAAACTTTGGAAAATGCAGACTAATCCGTGCTGACTAAAAGCAGATCAGTGTTTGCCTTCAGGGGGGTGGCGGGGGGAAGGGTCCAGGGTATGAGGGGACGGCAAAGGAATAGGAAGAGAATGTGGGGGTTGGTAGATACATTCACTGCCTTGAATGTGACGATGGTTTTACACACATATACGTATGTCAAGATTTGTCCATTGTGGACTTTTTAAAAAAATTTTTAAGCGTTTATTTATTGACAGACAGAGACAGAGCATTAGTAGGGAGGGGCAGACAGAGAGGGAGTCACAGATTCTGAAGCAGACTCCAGGCTCTGAGCTGTCAGCACACAGCCTGACATGAGGCTCAAACTCATAAACCACGAGATCACGACCTGAGCCTACGTCGGACCTTTAACCAACTGAACCCCCCAGGAGCCCCAATCATACACCTTAAGTGTACGCAGTCTAGTCTATCAATCATGCTTCAACAAAGCTACTTAAAAAAACCCAAACACCATGATGCATATATAACAGGGGCTCCTTATAGCCCCCTGTCTTAAACAGCTAGAAAACCAGGGGGGAAATACGGAACAACAATTTCCAGCATCGAACAGCAGTCAAGGCAGGCTCTCTGAGAAAAGGGGGACAAACAAGGTGACCCCTACAATGGTACCAGCTCACTGCCTACAGCGAGCCCAAGCCAAGACTGGTAGTCACTAAGAGTTGAGACAACCGTTCTGCGTTCTGGAAGGTCAAGGCGGCTCAGCTGTGCCGGGCGGAGCACCAGAGATGAGAATCTGTACACCCAGAGACACAGAGACAGCTCCAGAGACTGTCAGATAACAGCCTCGAGTCTTTAGTTTCTGATCCATGGCTGCATATGAGAAAGTCCTCCAGGCAGATGGAAGAAACACTTGAAAGTCGCAGACAGGACAATTGCTGGCGTGCTTGCGGAGCTAGAAAGGACTGGTATGCTCACCGGTCGACCCGGAGACCTTGGGTAGCTCCCTCGGAAGGGAATTGAATTACTAATAGGGCTAAATTGGCCCTGGATTAAAAGTTGTTCGGGACCTAGCATAATCTTTAAAAGTGTTCTGATGAAAGAGTGCACTGTGTGAATGGAGGTCTGGGCCCTTGGGGTCCCTGCGAGAGTTACCTGGGGATCTGCGCGCTAGTGAAGAGCCAGGAGGGAAGGAGCAAGCACAGCGCAGTTTATCAAGGCGGAAGTACACTTTCAAGGTAGGATATTATTTGGAATTGGATATTACTGGCTTTCTCTGGACTGGGCCGAGCTGGGATGTTCACAGGGGGGTGGTCTCTAATGGATTCGACTTCCGATCATTTGGGGGACCACTCCCACAGGCTGGGAGGCGGTTTTTGACCCTGCAAGGTCTGTACTGGGACCTTCAGGGCAGCCTTTTTCCATCAGGCAGGGCTGACCCACAATGCACATGCATTATAACCGAGTCCAGGGTTACCCCGGGGCAGATGTAGAAGAGGAGAGACTGTGTGCTCTGCACCTGTGGCTCTAGACCCGTCAGCCCGAGGTCAGGATGGCGTGTCTTCGTGCTTTCCAAGCGTAGCAGCTTGGGGGGTGGGGGCCGGGGGGGCGTCTATCATTTGCCCCTCAAGGACCGGGGACTGTGCCCCGGGCGCTCCTTCCACTGCTCAGGGCTAGCTTGCACCTAACAAAAGCAAGCCTCAGAAGGATCAAACTGTTTCCAAGTGACTGTGTGGCAGAATAAAGTCCGACCCTCTTTCAAGGAATAACACCAAACCCGATACTGTGAAATTACCATTACCTGGCATCCAAAAGGAAATTAACGGGCATGCAAAATATGGCTTGGAACCAGGAGGGAAAAAAATAGAAAGAAACAGGCCCAGAAGTGGTGGAGATGATGGAAACAGCAGCGGAGGATATGAAGATGGCCATTGTAAATCTTATCAAGTATCTTATTATAATATTATATTTATTATTATAAATTATATCATTGTTAAATCAAATTTTTATAATTATAAAGGTATCATTGTATTTATATTATTAACCATAAATCTTATCAGTTATCAAGGTTGTTAAAGCAAACCATGAACTCGACCATGAGCGAAATGGAAGATACCAAAGAACACCCAAGTAAAACTCCTGGAACTGGAAAACACCGTGTTTGAGAAACCGGTCATGAACAACATTCAGTATCTCAATAGACTCATTTTCAGGCTGTCGGGCAAGCACTGAAGCACCACTTCCTTTTTTTTTATGGTTTTTATTTATTTTTGAGAGACAGAAACAGTGCGAGCAGGGGAGGGTCAGAGAGAGAGGGAGACAGAATCCGAAGCAGGCTACCAGCTCTGAGCCGTCAGCACAGAGCCCAACGTGGAGCTCAAACCCACGAACCGTGAGATCATGACCTGAGCCGAAGTTGGACTCTTAATTGACTGAGCCACCCAGGTGCCCCTGAAGCACCACTTCCTTGAAGCCCCCCTGGCCTGGAAGAAACTCGATACTCCACGCTCTCACAGTGCTGCTACCCTCCCCTTCGAAGCCCTTGACCTACCTGTAATCCTTCCATTGTCTGTGGGACTGTGCGGGGCACGGGCTGCCTTTCCCCTGCACCTCGCAGGCCACGGGAGCCCCTGCTGGGTCTCTGGAGTGCCGGTGCCCAGAACAGTGCCTGGCTGAGTAAGCACTCAATAAATATATTTGGAATGAGTAAGTGAACTCTTGTCATCAGCTTTGCATGGGACTCATCTGTTTAAAGCATCATCTCTGGGGTGCCTGTGTGGCTCCGTCAGTTAAGCATCTGACTCTTGGCTTTGGCTCAGGTCATGATTTGTGAGTTAGGGCTTTACATCAGGCTCCACGCTGACAGTGAGGAACCTGTTTGGGATTCTCCCTCCCTCTCTCTCTGCCCCTTCCCTGCTTGTGCTCTCTCTCTCAAGGTAAATAAACATTAAAAAAAAAAAATGTGAGGTGCCTGGGTGGCTTAGCGGGTTAAGTGTCCGACTTCGGCTCAGGTCATGATCTTGTGCTTTGTGGGTTCAAGCCCCGCATCGGGTTCTGTGCTGACAGCTCAGAGCCTGGAGTCTACTTTAGATTCTGTGTCTCTCTCTCTCTCTGCCCCTCCCATACCCACACTCTGTCTCTCAATAATAAATAAATTTTTTTTTAATTAAAAAAAAGGCATCATCTCTGACTTCCTTCATCAGCGAGGTGATGCTGGCTGACCCTGGGCTACAACCCACGTCGGGTCTCAGAAACTGTGCTCCCTGCAGGCACCGCTGAATCCCGATTTAAGTGTGAACAGAAGACTCACTGAGCCCTGGAGCAAGCTGCTTAATGTCACTGACCTCTGGGTTCTAGGCTACTAAGTGAGGTCGCTGAAACAGATGTCTCTAAAAACGCGCCCGGCTCTGAAGCTCCAGGCTTGTGGTCTCGTCTCCCCAACTCCTCCTCCTTCCCCGCCAGATCCTCACCTCCCAGGATCCATGCCCTGTGTATGCTCTGCCTGCACTGAATTTGAGCCTTCTGTGTGACCACAGACCAGGATGGAGAGGGCTGTGTGTGACTTCTGAAGCTCAGGGCTTCTGCTGTGGTCTCTTGGACTGCTTGCTCTAGAGGACACAGCCACCATGTCATGTGGCCACTCCAGGAGAGGTCCTCATGGAGGGTAACTACTGCTAGCAGCCGAGGAGTGAGACAAGCCAGAATTGGATTCTCATGCTCCAGTCAGACCTTCAGCTGACCGCAGCCCTGGCCAACATCTGACCTGAGCCGGCTCCAGCCAGCCAACTGCTCCGAGGCTCCTGACCCACAGAAACTCCAGGAGAAGATCACTGCTCACCAGTGTTTGGAGCGCTTTGTTACGCAGCAGTACATGACCAGTGTGCTGGTACCAAAAGCTGTCCTTGCTACTCTCTTTAATTATTCCTGCCATGAAGAAAACGCTAAATCGTTGCATAAGCTCAGTGTCCAAAATGGAAATTATTCCTAATTGGAGGGCCAAGTTGAGGGCCTGGAATCTGGAACAAGTTCTCCAGGAATACAGAGGTCCCCTTTACTTCACGGGCCATGGGAGACCTGATGCTACCCCATTCCCACTGCACTCCTCTCTTTTCCTTCTTTTTCTCACAAGTTGCTTTTCACTCCAGTTTCAATACTTTTACTCCTTTTCTGCCTCTGATTTTCTTTTCTTTTTTAAAAAATTTTAAATCCAAGTTAGGTAACATACAGTGTAATAATGACTTTAAGAATAGAATTTAATGATTCATCACTTACGTATAACACCCAGTGCTCATCCCCAATAAGTGCCCTCCTTAATGCCCCTCAGCCATTTAGCCCATCCCCCCACCCCCTACCCCAGCAGCAAGCCTCAGTTTGTTCTCTGTACTTAAGAGTCTCTTTACAGTTTGTCTCCCTCTCCATTTTTATAATTTTTTGCTTCCCTTCACATATGTTCATCTGTTCTTAAATTCCACATATGAGTGAAACCATATGATATTTATCTTTCTCTGACTGACTTATTTTGCTTAGGATGATACACTCTAGTTTCATCCACGTTGTTGCATCTGGCAGAATTTCATTCTTTCTCATCGCTGAGTAATATTCCATCATATATATCCACATCTTGTTTATCCATTCATCAGTTGATGGACATTTGGGCTCTTTCCATTCTTCAGCTGTTGTCGATAGAGCTGCTATAAACATTGCATTATCCCTTCGAATCAGCACTCCTGTATCCTTTGGATAAATACTCAGTAGTGCAGGTGCTGGGCCGTAGGGTAATTCTAGTTTTAATTTTTTGAGGAACCTCCGCACTGTTTTCCGGAGTGGCTTCACCAGTTTACATTCTCACAAGCCGTGCAAAAGAGATCCTTTTTCTCCACATCCTCTCCAATATCTGTTGCTGCCTGAGTTGTTAATTTTAGCCATTCTGACGGGTGTGAGGTGGTATCTCATTGTGGTTTTGATTTGTATTTTCCTGATGATGAATGATGTTGAGCATTTTTTCATGTGTCTGTTGGCCATCTGTATGTCTTCTTTGGAAAAGTGTCTATTCATGTATTTTGCCCATTTCTTCACTGGGTTATTTGTTTTTTGGGTGTTAAGTTTGATAAGTTCTTTATAGATTTTGGATACTAACCCTTTATCTGATATGTCATTTGCAAATACCTTCTCCCATTTCATTGATTGCCTTTTAGTTTTACTGATTGTTTCCTTTGCAGAAACTTTTTTATCTTGATGAGGTCCCAGTAGTTCATTTTTGCTTTTGTTTTCCTTGCCTACAGAGACATGTCAAGTAAGAAGTTGCTTCGGCTGAAGTCAAAGAGGTTGTTGCCTGTCTTCTCCTCTACGGTTTTGATGACTTTCTTTCTTATATTTATATCTTTCATCCATTTTGAATTTATTTTTGTTGTGTAAGAAAGTGGTCTGGGTTCATTCTTCTGCATGTCATGGTCCAGTTTTCCCAACACCATTTGCTGAACATTGCATTGGACATTCTTTCCTGCTTTGTCAAAGATTACTTGACCATATAGTTGTAGGTCCACTTCTGGGTTCTTTATTCTGTTCCATTGATCTATGTGTCTGTTTTTATGCCAGAACCACACTCTCTTGATGATTACAGCTTTTTAATGCAGCTTGAGGTCCAGAATGATGCCTCCAGCTTTGGTTTTCTTTTTCAGGATTGCTCTGGTTATTTGGGGTCTTTTCTGGTTCCATACAAACTTTAAGATTGTTTGTTCTACCCCTGTGAAGAATGCTGGTGTTATTTTGATAGGGATTGCACTGAATATATAGATTGCTTTGGGTAGTATTGACATTTTAACAATATTTGTTTTTCCAATTCATGAGCATGAAATGTTTTTCCATTTTTTTGTGTGTCTTCTTCAACTTCTTTCATAAGCTTTCTGTAGTTTTCAGTGTACAGATTTTTCACTTCTTTGGTGAGATTTTTTCCTAGATATTTTATGGGTTTTGGTATAATTTAAAATGGGATTGATTGCTTGATTTCTCTTTCTGCTGCTTCATTATTGGTGTATAGAAATGCAACCGATTTCTGTAGATTGATTTTATATCCTGTGACTTTGCTGAATGCATGTATCAGTTCTAGCAGTTTTTGGTGGAGTTTTTTGGGTTTTCCACATAAAATTATGTTGTCTGCAGAGAGTGAAAGTTTGACTTCCTCCTTGCTGATTTGGGTGCCTTTTATTTCTTCGTGCTGTCCAATTGCTGAGGCTCGGACTTCCAATACTATGTTAAACAACAGTGGTGAGTGTGGACACCCCTGTCGTGTTCCTGACCTTGGGAGGAAAGCTCTCAGTTTTCCCCATGAAGATGATATTAGTGGTGGGTCTTTCATATATGACCTTTATGATCTTGAAATATGAGCCTTCTATCCCTCCTCTCTTGAGGGTTTTTAGCACGAAAGGATGCTGTATTTTGTCAAGTGCTTTTTTCTGCATCTATTGAGAGGATCATGTGGTTCTTATCCTTTCTTTTATTAATGTGATGCATCACATTGGTTGATTTGCAGATATTCAACCAACTTCTAGAAAAGCAGAAAGGAATCATAATCCAGTGCTGTTCACAGGAGAAAGCAAAGTGGAGGAATTTATCTTCCCTGCTCCCACCTTCTATCTGCTGGGTCAGCATGTGCTCCATGGGGAGCTAGCTCCCCGACGTATCCAGTCCTCAGCAATTGACCAGGAAACCAGACCCCACAACCGGCAGTGAGGAATTTCATCCAAGTCCCAAGGTGGGAAACATCCAGGAGCGAGTGGGGCACCAGCCAAGAAAGGGAACAGAGTCACTGAGCAGCATGAGAAATACAAGATGTGTGTCCCATATCATTACCTTCCTGGTCCCTTCTCTAATTCCTCAGATACTAACTCACCAGCACAGCCCTAGGGAAGCCTGGATTCTGCTTTTGACTGCCTCAATTCCTCAACTGTATAATGTAGGTGGGGATGCAATGAGACTGACTATTATTGTCAGCTGACCTCTTCGGCTTCAAGACAGATGGACACACTCAAACCCTGGCCTCCCAAATACAAATTGCCTCTTCAGCTTGCTAGAAGGACGTCTTAACTCTTGGTAAAGGGTCTCTCAAATGGTAATGTTCACCCACCAGCTTAGACGAGGCAACTTCAGGGACACCTAGGTGGCTCAATCGACTGAGTCTGCAATTTTGGCTCAGATCATGATCTCATGGTTCATGAGATCAAGCCCCACGTTGGGATCTGTGCTGTCTTTTTCTCTCTCAAAATAAATTAATAAACTTATAAATAAACAAACATTTTTTAAAAAGAAACTTAATTGGGTAGAGCTGGAGCTTTTGAGCCAACCCTGGACTGTTTTAGATAAGATGAAGAGGCCCTGAAGCCCACATTTTTTTTTCTAGGAAAAGAAGTGTTTACTCCAAAGAGTTCACCAAGTTTCATTTTAGCAGCACCCCTTGGAGTGCCTGCGAGCAGATGGAGGCCCCACGAGCCCCTCCTTATTCCAGTGTGCTGGGGCAGCTCCCATTAGCAGATGAGGACGGGTGATTGGTGGATGGATAGATGGCTGGGTGGATAGATGGACAGATGGACAGATGGATGGATAGGTGAATGGGTGGGTAAATTAGTGGCTGCAATGGCTGCTCAGCTTCATGGATATCTACGAAGTCCTGTTCAGGCAGCCCACACCCATAAATGCCCCCTCTCCAACAGGCAATGCAGGAAATCATTGCTCTGAAGTCTTACTGTCTTGAATCCGTCTCTCCAACATGCGTTTTCCTCGTCCCTGCCTCAGCCATTGCCTCCAGACCCCCACCCTTCTGGCTTGTTATCAGCTCCATGCTGTCTCTTTGCATTAAAGTGACAAGCAGCAGCACAAAGTTGATGACAGGAGACTGGGGCTGTAATTCGCACTGACATTCATGGGCGCGATCCGCTGACTGCCTGGTAAGCCAAATAGGAGATTTGTCTGATTTTGATCCCAGCGCTGCTCTGCTCCTGCCGCTCAAATCAAGGCACCAGCCTGGTCCTTGGGCCCGTGTCCCGGCTGGCGATGCCCACCTGCACAACGTGGGCCTTCAGGACCCCCTTCCCTTCCTTGGGCTGGGGTTGCCTTTCAGACCTCACGCGTGGCAAACTGGACGAGGGTTGAGGTTGGGGGCGGGCAGACCCGTGCGCCCTCTCAGCCAGGGGCAGTGCTGTTTACAGGTTGCCGGGGGGCTCCAAGGCCTCTCCCGGGGAATTAAGGGCTGCTGAGATGTCAGACCCCAGCTGACAATACCTCGGCAGCCCCCTTTCTGCCTCCCCACCCCCTCCCCCCGCTCTAAGAGAAATGGCACGGCACGAGAGGTTCACAGGAACCTGCAGCACGGAGTCAGCCCATGGGCACGCAGGCTACATAATCTACGAGGCCTCGTGTGAAATGAGAATGTGGGACGCCCCTGTTCAAAAAAACTGGGAAAGGTATCATTAAAGTTACTAAAATATAAAGCTTTTACCTTTCTTCTGTGGGCTCTCTCTGACTTGTCCTGGTGCTTTTTACTTGCTATTCTAAGCAAAAAAAGTAAATAAATGAATAAATACATGAATGAATGAATAAATAAATGAAAATATTAATTATTAGCATGATTTAATCATTCATCTTTCTATTATACAGTGACAGTTTTAAATGAACGTGCAAGAGCTTTTTAACTCAGATGTGAAATCACCAAAATGATGCAATTCCTACCTCCTAATTCATGCTGATATGCAATATATTTCGTTCCTATCAGAACAATGGAAATGCTGCATTCTTTTTCTTTTAATTTTCTTACATTTATTTATTTTTGAGAGACAGAGAGAGGTAGAGGATAAACAGAGGATGGGCAGAAAGAGAAGGAGACACAGAATCTGAAGCAGGCTCCAAGCTCTGAGCAAACGTTCAGTGCAGAGCCCGATGAGGGGCTTGAACCCATGAACCGTGAGATCATGACTTGAGCCAAGGTCAGATGCTTAACTGACTGAGCCACGCAGGCGCCCCCAAAATGTTCTTATTTCACTTCTTGAAACACACATTCTACCACCCCTCTGTACCTTTCCCTTACTAGTGAGTGGGGAAGGACTGAAAGGAAAAGATACTAGGGCTGCCTTATCTTTACTATTCCTTCTGTGTCGTTTTCAGTGCCGGTAGTTGGTTCTTACAGGGAACAAGGTCAGATGGAGACAGGTTTCCTGGGCTTGTCTTGGAACCCCATTGTCCTTCTGCAGTCGAGGCCAGCTGTGGTTGAACAGGAAGCTCGACTGCCCCCACCCCACGCCTCGCTTAGCCAGTCGTGTTGGTAACACACGTCACTTGTACTCTTGTGGGTCTGTGGGAACTTGGTGCTCACAGGACATTGCAAATGCTATTTGAGACGGGGCAGCAGGGAACAACAGACACGCATTTGCTCACACATCTCTGCTTACATGCATGCTCCATCGTCTCCTTGACTTCTCTTATGAAACACCAGTTCAAAGAAAATTATCAAGACTTTCAAGATGGTGACAGCAAAGCATGAAGCGGGGGCCATGCTCACCCCTGGAGCTGACCCTGCCTGTCAGGACAGTGACATGTAAGAGCTAACAGGTGGAGAGTGCCCGCAGTGACCAGGCACGGCTCCGGGGGCTTTACGTGCATGAACCGTTGAGACTGCTGGGCAAGCACACACAGCAGGCAAGTTATTACCCCATTTTTCAGACACAAAACCTGAGGCACTGGGAGCTGAAATGACTTTCCCAGGGTCACAGCACCTGCCACTGACAGAGGCGAGATGCAGACCCAAGCAGTGTGGTCCTACAGTCCCCTGACCATTAGGCTAAACTGCTTCTCAGGATAAATCAAAAGAAGACTTGGTGGCAGGGGAGCGGGGGGGAGTCATACAGTTTTTCCTCTCCTGTCTGTATTCAGGTCTGTGCATCAGGGTTGAGGAGTCCATATCGTGACTTCTTTAGAATGTTACCCTTGCCTAAACCTGGGTTAAGGGGCTGCTAAGCAACACTTTTAAAATGACAGAGAAGGGGCAGTGAGGTTCACACTGGGAGGCTTTGGGGTGTGTGGGTCCAAATAAGTCAGGACAGGGCAGCAGGGGGGTCTGAGAAGCCCCTTCCTTCCAGCTGCTGTTAGACTCAGGAGCCTGGGAATTGCAGGAACTCAGCCAGCCAAGCCCTGGCTTGGTTTTCCTTGTCCCTTAGTAAACAGCGTGCACACACATGTGCGCACACACGACCCAGCTCTACCTCCTGGCTACGTTCTTAGAAGCCGTGTCCCTTTACCGCCCCCACATCTCCTCTTTCTCAATGTGACTCAAAAGCTTTCCCCACCTGCTGCCAGGAAAGCAGGGAAGGCATCGCTGAGCTGGTTCATCTGGCCGCCACCCTGTGCATCCAGAACACTGGCCTGCCCGTATCAGCAGGGAGGAAGGAGGAAGGCCAGCCAGGGCGGAGGCTGCGATCACTCCCTGTTGGTGCTCATGCAGATAGGAGAGGGCAAGGGGAGCAGGGAAGGCAGGGAACGGAGGAATGGAAGGCAGTGGAGGGCTTGGGGAGGGGCACAGAGGAAGGAAGTGCAAAATCCGATAAGCACTTTGCACAAGGTCCAGGAAGGTGAAGAGACTGACATGTGGCCCAGGGGTTTTCCATAGGCCCTAACTGGTTCATCAGTCACTACACAGTCTACTCCCATTCAGCCATTTTAAAAATTATTTATTTTTGAGAGAGAGACACAGACAGACAGCCTGTGAGTGGAACAGGGGCAGAGAGAGAGGGAGACACAGAATCCGAAGCAGGTTCCAGGCTCTGAGCTAGCTGTCAGCACAGAGCCCAGTGTGGGGCCTGAACCCATGAACCGTGAGATCATGACCTGAGCCCAAGTCAGACGCACAACCGACTGAGCCTCTCGGGTCCCCTCCCCCAATTCAGCCATTTTTGTGACCAAGGAAACGAGTTACCTTCCCCTGGAGTGTGTGTGCTCTCCGAGTAGCCATCCAAACAAGAGTGATGTCAAATGCGGTTGTGTCTTCCCTCTCTTAGCATGACAACCCCAGGTCCTTACAAAACAAATTCTGCATCACGTGCACACACGCACAGTTTGTGTGTTTCCCATACACGTTCCTGCAGGCTGTGGCCCATCATTCAGGAGTTAAAAACAAGCCTATAACACAACTGGGGACTGACCAGTGCAGACTGGACACCCGCACTCAAGAAAGAGCACCCGTGACGGAAGCTGTGACTTAATACAATTGCTTTCATCATCCCGAGCCGTGCTGCCCCCCTAACCCCCGGCTGGTATTTTTCCTTTTTCCAGAAGGCTTTAGGACACTCGTATTGAGCAGCACCAGCGCGGGGCAGAGGGCTTTTCCATCTCCTGATTCCTTATTTGGGATGTGAGATGTAAGATTCTCTTGGACATGATGTTCGGAAACCAACAGGCATGTATCCGATGCGTGGCTCACGTGTCATACGGTGCTGCTAATGTCATACCATTGACCAGAGAAGACAAGCAAAGGCTCCCGGCAGATGCACTGGGGTCATGCTTCCTGCTCCATGCAGTTGATTCCCGACAGCTCCAAGCAAACAGCCCCCCCTTCATCAGTGGGAGACAAGCAAGGTTTTATGTCACCTCAGGCACGAGTGCCCCCAAATGGCTATTTGGGGGTCCTTACCCACTTCTCAGTACATCTTCTTTTCCACGGTTCTTTTTCTTTTTCCTCCTCAAAAAGCTGTTGGTCTCAGGGTTTAGGGACTATAATTGTTCCTCTCAAAAGAAAGACAAGGGTGATTTGTAAAAGTAGAGTTTATGACCCACATAAAGTTGGGCCAACACGATCTCCACTAAAGAGCGCCAGAAAACACCTTGCTCCTTGCTTGCCCCATTTGGCTGATTTGAGTGAGGAAGGCTGTTGGGCATGAGAGCATTTCATATGCTCTCTCAGTTATGGCCTCCTGCTTGCGTTTTTATAGACAGGCCAAGGGGATGGCCAAACGCCAGCCAGTGCTGGACCAGGAAGGCGAGTCAGAGAAAAAGAAATGAGCTGTTCTCTTCTTCTGTTCATAGCTTTCAGCCACCATTTTTAAAGGCTCCGAAAAAGATGCTGACACGAGGAAGATACAGTTTATGTTTATAAAAGATGGAGAGCCTGCTTTCATCCTGACTTGCTGCTTTCCACATTTCCTCTGGCTTTAGCACAGGAGAGCCGGGGTGTTGAATGCCAAGTAGGTGGAGGTTGATCCCTGGCTGGCCGACCCCTTGTCTGGGTTAATCTCCACCAGCCACCCATCAGGTAGGAAGTATCACATGGTTGTCCAGCCGCCACGGACCCTTTCTTTCAAGTTGTTGTAGGTTGCCAAGGAAACAAGGGTGTCTTAACATTAGGAATAATTTGCTTCTTAATGGAAGCAGTCTCTCTCTAAAGGAAAAGTTAACTGGGAAGCCATTTGAGTCATCCCAAGTTGCTGTCCCCGCCCCGCCCCCGCCCTACTTTCCCCTGTTTGCCTAGAGGTCTTAATTTTGATGATGTATGAGGTGTCAGCCCGAAGGTCTTGTGCTCTGCCGCGAAGCACTATAAAAAGACAGATGTATGACTGTGCCATCCACAAATACCCTCGAAAGTTAAGTGTTAAACCAATGTTAATAATAAATGTTTTCCTCCGAAGTAGGTTATGGCAGCACCACCAGAGCCCTTTGAAGTATAACAAACTAATAAAATCCCAGAGAGCTCAGGAACCCCTAACCCTGCCATTGTCTTTATAGTACAGTGAGGAAAGTTATTAAATCCCATTCTGGTTTTTTTCTGCTTGAAGTCCTTGGATGGAAAGAGGGATGCACCCCACCTCCAACATCTGAACTTGATCTCCAAAGATGGGAAGCCTTGGGATGAGGAAGTCCCAGGGAATGGAGAAATGACTCTTTAAAAGTCTTTTTGAGGACGCATGGCCACTAGCTTATCACATGGACTCAGCCTACCCCCACCCCCAACCACTTTGCTACAAGGCCCCCTTGATCTAGATGGGGGAGGTGACCTGGTCCTGCCTGGCCTTCCATCACAGGACCCTGGACCACTCATTCAGGGACCACTGGTCTTCACTCTGGCTCCTGCAGAGGTTTATCTGAAGAGAGCCGCCACATGGGGAGCCTATAAATAGGGTCACACGCTTATGGACACAAGAGTTAGAACCTTACCTTGTAGCCCTGTCTTTTCTCAAGAAAATTCTAAGCCAAAATTCTATATTCTGCCCCAACAGATGTTAAGTCTTGATGGCTCCTTCTCTCCCATTGCTTCTCATCCAATCCAATGCTCACCCAATCCGAATGCTTGTTGCTGTATTCTATTAGAGAGTCCTTCCTGACTCAAGAAAAAGAGTCAGAATCACAGGGACAATGAGCCGCAGCCAAGGATTCAACATGTTCCAGTTTTAAGCTAGGTTCCCCAGAAGCAGATCTTGAAGGAATATTCCAGTGAAAGTGACTCATTAGGAGGTGTTCCTGGTGTTCTACAGGTTCTCAGGGTGGGGAAACAGGCCTGGGAAGGGTAGAAGAAGAGACAAGCCAAGTCCCCAGGAGGAGAATGGGGGCACAGTACAGGTCACACTTACGTGTCCCACAGGGATGAAGGAGTTGGAGAGTTGGTAGCCCACACTCCTCCGTCATTCGTTAAAGCTGTGGGAGCGGGACATACAGGGCACAGCAAAGCTGCTCCAGTAGCCTAGGGGTGTCCTCTGACATGGAGATGCAGGTAAGCCTTGAGTGGAGGCACCAGGAGAGCCCATGTGCCCAGAAATAGCAAATGATCTGATGGAATATCAACATAGGACGGCCAGCCACCGCCACACAGCCCACGTGCAAGGGAAGAAAGCAAAGGAAGAAAGGCCGAGCTTATTTCCAGGTTAATATGTTTGCTCATCACTCGTCCATTGACTTAGCAAACATTTACTGAGTGCCTGCCGTATTCCGGCCATTGTGCTAAGTGCAGGAAACTAAAAAGAAGAAGATAGTACCAATCTTGTACTTGAGACGCTAAGCGTGTAACAGGGTGCGTGGGGGACACGTACTGAAGTGTCTTGTCACCCAGCTCAGGTTTGGACCCAACTGTTTCTAGTTTCCATCCAACTCTGTTCTAGAAAGGGCCAGCCCTGCTACCTCGAGGAAGCTCACTGCATAATTACATAATCCAGGGGTCATCGGGCTGTGCTGCTTAATGCTAATACTGCACATAGCGATCTCTGGATGAAAGGCGCAACATGGGTGCGAGGTATTATTAGTGATAAAGGTGGTGTTTAGGAATACCAAAATAAATAGGCTGACACAGGAGTTTTGCTCTGCCTTCAGGGAACTGTTCCGGGTCTCCTAGGGCCTTTATCTGAGAATCAAATGCTCCCAACATCTATAAAACATGCTTGCCCTGGTTCGTCTTAGGACCTGAGCATTTTTCTGGCATCCACGCTTTGGGAAGTGCCCTGCTGATTCCAAGGCCGGTGGCTGCGTGGGCGGCATTTTAGCAACAGCTCAGGCAGATGGGTTACCTAAGGTTACATCCATTTACTGCCCTTGACCAACAGGCCAGCACTGGGAAGGGAGGAAAAGGAATTGGAGTGGAGAACAAAGCAAAGCGTTTCTCATCTGCAGGGTAAAGTGGGTTGGGCAAAGTCTGATCTCCCTGCCCCTCCAGGCTAAGGGCTGAGGACTGAAGCTCAGAACAGGCCCTCAAGGGGGGCTTGGCAGATAAAAGAGAGGACACGTGCTGTCACACTTCAGATAAACAGTGAATACTCCTTTTGGCTTAAGTATGTCCCGGGCATCTTGTGGGTTATGCTTATAAGACAACCTGATTTGTTGCTTATCTGAAATTCAGATGAAACTGGGCACCTTCTATTTTTATTTGCCACAGTTAACGGGCAGCCCTGCCCCCAGGGGCTTCTCCAGGAAGACTTTAGTCCTTTAAATCCCTGACCAGGTGAGAGCTGGAAGGCGGCCATATACCCGTGGGGGGCTGCATTTCAGCCATCAAATCTCTCCAATGCAGCCATTTATTTGAAGTCAACTAAAATCACTGTTTAAGATCCTCACCTGTTGCTGGGACTGGGAAGGTAGACCCCAAACTGTTCTTTAACTTACGTTGAAGTTCCTTAATGCCAAGCAGAAAGCCCAGTGGCTTTGAGGAGACAGCAAGCACGTGTGTTCATGGGTCGGAAAATGGAGGCAGGGAAATGACCAAAGTAAGACTCTGAGCAGCGGCTCAAATTCCAAAATTTCCTTTTCAAATATAACTCCTTGGATTTTTAAAATTTGTAATGGACTTACCTTATGCTTCTGAAAGATGCATTAGTATTTCAAAACCACTAGCATGAAAAGCGTGTGTAAAATCAAATGCCGTGTGCAGATTTTAAAGCCACAGAGAAGAATAATCACCCCAAACCTCAAATTTGTTGACACCTTTTTCCTGTTCATAGCATTTTCCTGGCAATGACTTCCTCTGAGCCTTGGGACAGTCCTGGGGGCAGGCGACACCAACGTGACCCCACCGTTCGGCAGGTGAGGCGTGTCCGGACAACACAAGTCAAGGGCTCTGCCCAGAGTGACAGTAGTGGTGACAGGAAACCTCATCTCCGATTCCCATCCTTCCCACCTGAACAAGCTGTTAGGAAGTAAACCCTTTAGGGTCGAGGTCTGGGGTACGCCACTCAAGGATTCACCCAAACGCCTCCCCCCATCCTGTTACTGACGGTTGACAATTATGTGAGAATTTTTAGCCTTAGTAGTAATACAAAGTGTAACAATGAATTATCATTTTCCACCTGTCAAATTAGCAATGCTTTGTTTTAAGGAAAATACTTAGTGTGGAGGCCTTGGAGGGGCACCTACAACACCATCATTAGTGTCGTGGCCCGGGACATCTTTCTAGAGAGCACTTGGACGGTATGCATCAGAACAAACTGTTAAAGCTCATTAAACCAGCAAGTTCATCCAGACGTGTATTCTAGGGCAGTTATTGGGGATTTAGACAAATATCTACACTGGCAACTACTTATTGAGAACATGCCATGTTCTGTGCACTAGATACATCAATTTTCTCTCCTGCCAGCCAAGATGTTCCCCAAAACATTGTTTTTAATGACAAAAATCAGAAACATATGCAATAAGAAAGAACACTTAGATTAGAATAAGTCCACAGAACATAATGCTATGCAATAAAAACTATATTTTTAAAGAGTTTTAATGCCATGGGAAATGCTCCTGTAATGACAGTAAGATTCTAACCCATAAAATACACATAATGAACATGTGCATTAGAAATAACAGTCAGAAATGAACCAAAATACTAGAATGGGAACTTTCATTTTTTAAAAAAAATTTTTAGTGTTTATTTTTGAGAGAGAGACTGAGCATGAGCAAAGGAGGGGCAGAGAGAGAGGGAGACACAGAATCTGAAGCAGGCTCCAGGCTCTGAGCTGTCAGCACAGAGCCCGATGCGGGGCTTGAACCCACAAACGTGAGATCATGACCTGAGCCGAAGCTGGATGCTTTGTCAATTAAGTTTCAGGCACCCCTGGAACTTTCATTTTGTATGCTTCCTGTACTTTCCTAGTTTTCTACAACTGGCATATATCCCTTGTACATGAAGAGTTTATAAAAATTAAAATGCACACATATGACCTCCCACCCCCACCTTAGGCATAAGAAACTCCTCTCATTCTTGCCTCAGACAGTTGCCTCCTGGCCCAGTCCTGGTGAGTCACCCACCTTGTCTGTTTTTTATTTTCCTGTTGCAAAATGGACGTATCATCCTGCCCTTTCCCGAACCTCATAAGAGTCTCACGTCACAGTCACCTCCTGCTCATAAAACCCCAGGTGAACGCTAATTACTGTTATTACTAACACACCAATGCCTTCTGGGAGAGCTGAGTCACAGCAACGGTGACATCACTTTTGAGACTCACAAGAGGAAGGAATCGTCTCCTGGGACAGGGATTCCCACGAAGCCTCCTCTTCCCAGAAGCCTTCCTCCTGTGGAGGTTTCCAAGGGGGGCTGCAGGGGGACTTGTGTATCCATCAGCGGCTGCCGGGCCCGAACCACTGGAACCCTGGTCAGCACAGCTGGGCCTCTGACCATACACTGCAGGGCGGCGGGGTTGGCCGGTTTCGGCTGGGACCGGCTGGCTTGGGCTTCAGGCTGCAGTTTGGGTCCGGGTCTGTGCCTCAGGTCTCTCTTCCTCAGGGGACCAGCGAGCCAGCCGGGGCGTGTTCGTCTCACGGCAGGGGCAGAGGCCAAGAGGTCGCGCCCCGTCCCACAAGCACATCTCAAAGCGCTGTGGGCGTCACATCTGCTAATATCCCCGGCTAAGCCCCAAAGTCTCAGAGCAGAGAAGGATTCCCTTTGGAAAATTGTCGGAGGATCTGCAAAGTCACAGGGCAAAGGGTGTGGAGAATGGAGGGCGGTGACTCGACCCCTGACGAGGACGCTTGCGAAGGTAGCAGGAGCCAGGACGCTGTGTGCTACCTGGCCACCTGGCCGGAAGGACGGAAGAGATTGGAAGTGGGGGCTGCACCTGCTGGAGGTGGCTGGGAAATCCCTACGCTCTCCGCCTCCCCCTTTACAGGGGCTGCGCTTGGAGCTCCGTGGGCTCTCACCTGGGTGGTGGTAGGGGTGAGGACGAAGGCAGGACTCTATTCCATCCAGCTGTTTTCCTAATCTACTTTGTTTCCAAACCTGCAGCCTGGAGCCATATTTTAAACGCTTTTTAATTGGCAGCCTTCCTGCCTCGTGGGTTGCCATGGTTTTAAAAGGTTGTGTGTATTTTTATCATCTCAAGACCACATCTCCAGCACTTCTCTGGTGTGTAAACATCTTGATGAGCGGAGTTGTCCCCAGGAAGATTAAAAGGGTGTGTCCCCAGGCCAGCCCATGAGGAGCCTTCTAAGGGCGCGGTCTCCGCCTGCGGTGGTGGCCCATCCACAGGACAGCACCTGGGGAGGCAGGGCGGTGCAGAGACCTCTGCAGCGGTGTTCGTGCAGGGCTGAGGAGAGGCCTCCACAGAGACAGCAGAGATGGACAGTCGCAGGGCCAGAGCCCAGTGTCAGGAGCTGGGAGGCAGCCGGCCACGCACGAGACTTGGGCTTCAGGGTCCCCCAGCCTTAATGGTGACGATCAAGGCCAGGCAGGAGGGCCGAGGGAACCAAATGCAGTCTGTGACCCTGAAATCTGGGGCCTGGCATGGACCAAGGGCCTCTCACCAGCAGGGAGCCCGGGCTAAGATGATTTCTTTTCATTGGAACCAGATGACTCGGCACAATTACAGAACAGAAGTCTCCTTTTCCTTCTGAGAAGAAGCAGACGTGTCAGAGGAAAAGGCCTCTCGTGGAGTTCTGCCAGATAATGCAGGACCGACAGCGGCTTCGCAAGAACTCGCCGTCGCTATCAAAAGTCAAGGGTTGAGCCCCAGTCTCGTTGTGAAAAAAATCATCCGATACCTCCCCAAACACCTGACCAGCACTGCTCAGAACCATCCAACTCATCAAAAACAAGGAAGTCAGAGAGATGGCCACAGCCCAGGGATCCTAAGGAAGCCTGAGGACGGGACACGGCCACATTCTGGATGGGATCCTGGATCAGAAGAAGACACTTGGGGAAACCTAATGAAATCCAAGTAAACCATGGACTTTTGTTAAAAATGTATTAATATTAGTTCATTAATTATAACATGTGCCATGCTAATGTAAGATACTTATAAATACCAGAAACAGGGTATGGAATGTAGTAGAACCTTCTGTACTATCTTGATTTTTCTGTAAATCTAACATGGTTCTACAAAATAAAGTCCACTTAGAAAACAGTCAAGTCAAGGAGTACCTGGGTGGCTCAGTCGGTTGAGCCTCCGACTTCAGCTCAGGTCAGATCTCACATTCGTGGGTTGGAGCCCCGCATCGGGCTCTGTGCTGACAGCTAGCTCAGAGCCTGGAGCCTGCTTCTGGTTCTGTGTCTCCCTCTCTCTCTGCCCCTCCCTCTCTCATGCTCTGTCTCTCTCTGTATCAAAAATAAATAAAAAAAACAAAAAAAGTTTTAAGAAAACAATCAAATCAAGGGTCAAGAGCACAGACTCGGAAGCCAGGTTGCCTTGGGTCCAATCCTGGCCGTCCTTACCTTGGACAAGCCACTTAGACCTGCTTTGCCTTGGCTTCCTCATTGCAAAATGGGAACAATCACAGCACCTCTGATTGTCCTGGGGGCTAAACTCTGAAAGGGTGCCTGGCAGTGAGTAAGCGCCACATGTGCTTGTTTAATACATAAATAAAGCTAAAAGTGCGGTTCCACCTCACATGCTCTATAAAACAAGAAGAGCACACATTAGCTGAGTTTCTGTTTTTCTTTAAAAAAAAAAAAAGGAAAGAAAACAACAAGTCCGAAAAAGGCGGAGAAAAAGGAATGGCCATGCACTGTTGGTGGGAAGGCACATGGTGCAGCCACTGTGGAAAACAGTACGGAGGTTCCCCAAAGACTTGAGAATAGAACTACCACGTGATCTAGTGATTCTGTTACTGGGTGTTTATGTAGTGAAAACACTAACTTGAAAAGATTTGTGCACCTCTACGTTTACTGCAGTATTATTTATAAGAGCCAAGACATGAAAGCAACTCAGGTGTTTATCAGTACACAACTGGGTAAGGAAAATGTAACCCCCCCACAGGAATATTATGCAGCCATAAAAAGGATGAGATCGTGCCATTTGAGACAACACCGATGGACCTAGAGGGTATTATGCTAGTTGAATAAGTCAGACTGAGACAAAGACCATACAATTCCACTTACCATTGGAATCTAAAAGAAGAACGAATAAACAAACAAAAAGCAGAGCCAGACCTATAAACACAGAGCACAAATGACTGGTTGTGGCGGGGGGAGTGGGTAAACGAGGTGAAGGGGAGAGGGAGATGCAGGCCTCCGGTGATGGAATGAGGAATAAAAAGCAGAACGTAAGGAATACAGTCAATGATATTGTAATGGGAATGTAACGGGATGGACGGTAGCTATACTTGCTGTGAACACAGCATCATGTAGAAACATGTCAAATTGCTAAGTTCTGCACCTGAAGCTAATGTAACATTATGTGTCAACCAGACTCATCAAGAAAGAAAGAAAAGGAGCATTCTCGGGGTTCACTTCAGGCTCCACTGTCCTGTGAACCCCGCAACCTTGGCCGGAGTTCAGCTCTTCCTGCTCTTCCCCCTGAATGTTTCTCATCCTTTGCCAGATTCAGACGAGATGGCCCAGTCTGGAAACCTACACAAGTCGTTATCAGCAATGGCAGATACACTGCCTCCTCCTGTCCTACCTCTTCCTTCTGCCCTGGGAGCATCCTACCCAATCCAGGATCCAGCAATGTTCCTGGGACCCCCAAACCCCCGATCCCATGGCCCTCCCCTGCCCCACGGCCCCCGCCCCAGACCACGCAGCTCCTCTCCTGCCTGCACGGACGCCCTTCCAGCCCAGAGCACCTTGGGAAGGAAGGGCACGTCACCACCCAACAGGATGCCTAGGAAACGCGTGTGTTCCTTATTGCTCAGGAAGAGGTCTCCCTAAAAACAATCCTGAACTTTGTCCAAACGGTTGAGAGCTGGACACAAGTCATCTTCCTGTGAGCATCTGAAAAAAGCCTGTGTCCAAGCAGAATCAGATGCACATATCTGCCATTTCCTTTAGTTCAGAGCTCGGGTTCCTGGAGCGATTTCCTGCTTGCACTCACGGCCACACTCCCGCCTGGGGCCCACTAGGTAAAGCAAAAGCCAAACACTGCACTGACGAGGCAGTGACTGAAAGTCTGTGGCCACAGGATGAGGCTGGGTCTCCCAATCTTCTCTGGTAGTTTTCTTAGTCTCGCTGGAGAGGCCTATTTCTTGTCCAAACTCCCAAGACACTGGTGAACGGGTTTGTTCATATGACCCTCATGGTACGGGGTGGGGAGCCAAGGCCTCCTGAAGACAGCAGAGATTTCAGGCATGTTTCCTGCATGGAGAAGGGGTCGCCACACCCCACCCGCCTTCTATCTAGGCTTAGCTCGCTTTCTTTGCTCTTCTTTGCTTTCCATCATGCCAGTGCTAGGCGATGACCTACACAGACCCCACGGCTAATAATAACATGGGCTTTATTAGCACCTAACATTCAAGGACCACTGGAGATTTGGCAAAAGCAATATTTACTAAACAAGCCCTCACACCTCTGGGGCAGCCTTAAAAAGAAGGGCTGCTGGCTAGGAGAACCGGACACAACAGTCACTTCTTAATTTTGTATATGGAAATCCCGCCTACGGCTCACTTGCACACGGTTGATACTTAAGAAATATAGCAACTAGTATGGCTCAGGTATTGACCAATCAGAATGGTTGTCAGCCAAGGTACCCAGCCAGGGTCCGACCCCCACATCCACCCCCTGTTGGCCAGGCAGTGCCCGTAACGTTCCAGGATTAGAGGAAGGTAATTCCAAGGAAGGAGTCTAGGTGGTCAGGGCAGTGGGACAAGGCCTACACCAAGGGACAGGGAAATAATTAGGTGTTTAGTCAGCTGATTGTCAACCCTAATGCATGGATATTCTCAGTTCCTAGAAAGTATGGGTCCATACCACATGGATGAACAGAGATTTGTCCCTGAGTGTGCACGATGGTTGATTACAGCAGGCGGAGAAGCAGAGGCATTTGGATTCAAGAGCTTTGAAGATTTCATTTTAGTACCTCCCATCTCGCCTCTCGTCCACTGGAGCTGGAAGGGAAGTGAAGGCGGGGTCGGATGAAAGGTTATCTGCAATGCACAGATGCAGGAAGTGGGGCGTCAGTGGCAAACGATAACATGCGATGGCCAAAGCTGGAGAAGCCCCAGAGGGCCCGCAAGTCCAAAGGATGAGGGTGGAGTTAGAGCTGAGAGACAGGACAAACAGGGCAGGTGCTGGGAAGATCCTAGTACAAGAGGGTCAAGGAGACCAGAGCCTCCAAAACTCCCCCCTCTTTGCCATGGAAAACAGCCGTGGTTCAGTGGAAGGAAGGGGCGGAGCTACTCAATACTTATCAGCTCTCATAACCGTCTCGGGAAAAGATTTTCCTCGCATTTGCAGCTGGCTCATATAGAGAGTTCTTTCTGGAAAAGTTGTCCTAGATGCCAAAGCTGATCTGTCAGAAGGACCTTCCTCATCTGAAGAGTTACTTCCTACTGGGAACAAGCATGCTTTGGATGAGCGGTCTTTTCCATCAGAGTCCAAAATCTTTATGACTTTGGCCCTACAGTAATTCTAACATAGTCATTTTCAAAGTGGGCTGGAAGGGGGATGCAAGAATTCCCTGCTGGGTGCAAACTGCTCTCCAAACATGTGAGTCCTTTTTTCTGTGCATCTGAATGAACGCCACACAATCCCTCAGCCATCATTTATGGAGAGCTCATTGCTTCTTAACAATAACTTATTAAGTGAATCATTAAGGATGACGGAATTTGGAATTTGTGAACCAAACTTACTGTGTAGCTAGAATACTTTTACTCTGCCCTGTATCCTGTCATCCATGGGACATGTGGCAACTTGCAGAGCTCCTGCTGTGTGTGCATAACTGTCGATGGCCACAATGGCCGCACTTTGGAGGAAGCAAGCTTTGTTATTTTTCATCGGGTGTTGCTAGGTACTGTAGTTGGTTGCAGGTGACCCAACTTCTCTGTAATGCTCAGGATTCCATATTTGCCACGTTAGTATTTGGGTCCTGTAATCTTCTAATAACTAGACTGGGAGATAGGCATACATAATGGCTCGGCTAGGAATCCTGGGTACTTTCGCGCCAAAGCAAACGTTGACATAATATCACAAGCAAGCTACTTGTATGAAAGCAGTTTGGAGTAAAAAAAAGTTGGAAGGTTATTGCTCCTCTCTGGGAAGGTTTTCTAAATGTAATTTTATTTTTTTAAATGTATTTTAAATTTCTGTGATTCAAAGGTCAAAGCAATACGCAAAGGTATCATTAAGAAACTTCATTCCCACTGCTCCCCAGTCTACTTGAATCCTCTAACCGTCCCCCTAGAAGTCACCACTATTTCAGTGTCTCGTAAACCTTCCACTGTTACTTCATGCAGATAGACAGTATTTTCCTCAAAAAGAGAGGTCTTAAATGTTTCACGAATGGACAGGGCTCTCCTGACCCCACATTAAAAGGTAAAGTTAAGGGGCACCTGGGTGGCTCAGTCAGTTAAGCCTCCGACTTCGGCTCAGGTCAGATCTCACGTTCGTGGGTTCGAGCCCCACGTCAGGCTCTGTGCTGTCAGCTAGCTGAGAGCCTGGAGCCTGCTTCCGGTTCTGTGTCTCCTTCTCTCTCTGCCCCTCCTCCTCTCATACTCTGTCTTTCTCTGTATCAAAAATAAATAAAACATTAAAAAAATTTTTTAAAATGAAAGGTAAAGTTAAATAAGGTCAATAAAATCAGAAGTGACCCCAGGAGGATGAAGTTGCCTCTGAGGTTTATCGCTCCATGACTTTCAGCAGCAATGACCTTGTTAAAATATCCCTGGGTCTTGGGACAACATAGAATAGTTTTTTTTTCTCTCTGCATCCTTCCATGTCAACAACCCCCATAAGGGTCTCTGACAAAGGCCCGCCTCCAACCAACCCACCAGTCTAGGGGCTCATCACATCAGTCCCGGTGGGACTGGATGAATGGGTTGTCAAGGAAGAAATCGCTGGCTGATTCCAAGCAAATTTCTTCCACCTAGAAATGGTCCTTCAAAATGGATCCAGCGGAGAAACTTGACCCTGGAGGAGGTCCCAAACTTGCAGTGTCCAACCTATTCATGGAGAGTGCATCCCGGGCCAGGTGTTACAGCAGGTGCCAGGAGGAAGGGTGAGCAGGACACAGTTCCTGCCCTCACGGACCTCACAGTCTCGGGTGAGGTACAAGACGTTGCTGTAAGAGCTGTGAGGAGAGGCCTCCGCCTAGGATGGAGAGCTCAGAGGTTCATGGGGGAAGCCACATCAGCCCTGGGACAAGAGGGTAGGAGGCTCAGCCAGCGAGTGGGGGTCCGAGGTGGCACTATGTGCTGTGGCCTCGGCACCAGCAAGCCGGAGGTGTTCCTCCTCCCCACCTGGGACCTTGTGGAGAAAGTCCTGGTCACCCAAGGAGTGATGTCCATGGAGGTGCAGGGGCAGCAGGAGCTGGAGGTGTTTGGGAGAGGGTGGGGGTGTGGAATCCCTCTCACTACAGCACATGGACGTGGGCCTGGGCCTCGCCGGTAGGGAGGGGGCACCAGACAACAGTCAGGGTATTAAATGTCTTCTCTCCCAAGGACCCCCAAGTTTATGCCAGGCACCCCTACAGGCCTTGCTTTGGAAACCTCAGAAAATGTCTTAGCAATGGGAGCCTGGAGGGAAAGGTCTCAAAATGTCAATGAGTCAGAAGGTGAATCAATCCAGTTCCCAAGAGAAAGGCAGGTGGCACATTCACAGCAGGATGACCTGGAGGAGACACTATTTGTAAAAGTGTGGGCGTTGGGAGGGGTCACACCGGAGGCAGAGTGGCGGGTGCCTTGGCACCCTTAGGCCCAGGGGAAGGAGAATGGAGACAGTCACCAGAGTCTGCGGGGAGACGCAGTCCCGTTAGGCTCCTGGGTCTTAAGCAGTGGCCTCCCGCAAAGGTGACCTTGCAGAGAGAGCCAGGGCCGTCAATTCCCCAGCCTCACTCTCCCTCCTTCGGGCAGGCCTCCCAAGGAGCTGAAGCCAGCCCAAAGAGAGGGTTCGGGGCCTGCCAACGAGGCAGCCTGGGGCAAGGATCGGAAGGGCAGAGGCGGCCAGAAGACAGAGGAACCTCCCCCCCACCAGAGTCCTCACTTGACTCAGGGCCGCAGGAGAGACTGGACAAGCTGTCTTTTCTTCTTTGCACTTTTCTCTCTTTTTCTCATATTCTCGAAATGAGTACATGTGACTCCCGGAGTTGGAGAAAATGTGATTTTTAGAGGGAAAAGGCCAAAACACAAACCACATCAACAACCATGGAGGCAACAATGGATGTGTCCCAAGGAGGCCTCCCTGGGCCGTGCAAATGCCTTTGTTAATCAGAGCAGACAAGGGGGGTCTCGCACAGAAGCCTTCCCCACGCTGAAAGGCCAGCTGACCCTTTCCCACCGGCTGCGCACCACAGACAGAGCAGTCGAAGCTGGGATAGTCAACTAGGCGTCGGGAAGAAGAGTCACTGGGCCCTGAAGAAAGTGACCTCCGAGCCCCTCTTGCTTTTCTGCTGGGACGCTTGTGTGGAGGGAGGGCGTCATAGGGGAAGACACGTGCCAGGGACGTGGGTTTGATCCCCTACTTGGCCGCTTCGCCTTGGGGGCGCCCCAAGCCAGGGACGGCGAGTGTCAAGCCTGCCCCTTCCATCTTGAAGGCAACTCGAGGCCCCCTGGCTGTGCGAACCGGCAGGACCCCTGCAAATACTACGTGTGCATGAAGGCGAGGAGGGCACAGAAGGAACGGCCACCAAGAAAGGCAAGAACAAATGTCCCAACTGCTCCCTCCGTCAGGGCCCACGGCACGCGGATGTGCCTGCAGCACAGACGGCCCTGAGACAGAAAGGACACACTGTCCTCTTGGGTAAATCGAGGGGGAACACACACAGGCCAGAAGCAGGTGTGATCGATTTGTCTATTTTCCTTTTTTTAATTTTTAAAAATGTTTATTTATTTATTTTGAGAGAGAGACAGAGACAGAGAATGTGAGCTGGGGAGAGGCAAAGAGAGAGAAAGAGAGAGAGAGAGAATCCCAAGCAGGCTCCCTGCTTTCAGCCCAGAGCCCACCACAGGGCTGTCCCACGAAACTCAAGATCATGATCTGATCCAAAATCAAGAGTTGGGTGCTCAATTGACTGAGCCACCCAGGTGCCCCTCTCTGTATTCTGTCAGACAGCCTCTCTATCTGTCTCTATCTTCTCTGCCTTCTCCAGTCCTCAGCTCCCTGGACTCAGGGGCCCAGAACCTGACCAGGAGTTCTCTTGTGCAGCTCTCTCCCCACCTAAAGGATGGAGGTGGATTCTCAGGTGTGGGGCTTTCAGAGGCCTCAGAGAGCAGAACTTAAGGGGACCCACCTTTCCCTCCCTACCTTGGCTACCTTTGGCAGTGCAATTTCAATGTGTGATTGTGCTGCAAGTCCTTTGTCCCACGAGGAAGGAACACGATGGATGAGGCCAATGGAAACCCCGTCTCACCACAGGAGAAAAATCAGGGCAGAAGAGGCTGTGAAAAGAAGGCAAGATAAGGAGACAGGAAATTCACGATGAAGATGCATGAAGCCTGCAAAATGTGATCACATTCTGTCATAGTCCTCAATCCCTTTGACATGTGGCATACAGCTGCAGCCTGAAGGTTTTAGGGCCAAAGGGAAATGCAGGTGCCAAGGAAAACTCTTGTCAGGTGCTTGACCTTCCCCAGACCCTTCCCTCCTTTCAAGATTCCTACCACAACCCAGGAGAGAAAACTAACCACACACATCAGGCATCCCCTCCCATGCTTGAAAGTCTTGAGCCTGTCTTTCTCCCTCATTTAAACTCCATGAGCTGACTCACAGCTCCTTGGTACTGAGAAAGGGTGGGTGCCGGGCACAGGGACCCCAGGAAGAGAGCAGTTGTCCTTCCTGCAGGTTGGGGTAGTGGCTAAAAGTATGGATTTGGAGGTTGGATTGAGAAGGTCTAAAGACCATCTCTTCCGCCTCTTGTCAAAGTGGTCTTCTTCCTTAACCATTTGGGCCCTCTGATCTGATCTACCACTATAATTGGCGATGCAATGTAAAATACACAGCACCAACTTGGACACACCCTTGCTTAAAAAAAAAAAAAACTGATCTTGAAACTAATCAAGGCTCTGGATCTCAAGTTTACAGAAAATGTAGGGATTGATGAAGACATAAAGTAGCCCCATAAAGACACAATAAGCTCAATCCAGAATGTGGGACGTTCTATAAGATAAATGACCTAATGTCCTCAACAAATCAACAGCATGGAAAAGAAAAAAAAAGATTGGAAATCGTTAGAGAATAAAAAAGACTCAAGAGATAGGAACCAACCATCAAAAGCAATGCCTGAGCCTTATTTGGATCCTGACTTCAAAACCAAACAAAACAACCCTGAGGAGACCTCTTTAAGAGAACTAATCTAATAATAAAGACTGATGGTTAATTTTGTTAGAGTGAATAATGGTGTGGTGGTTATATTTCTAAAAAGCCCTTACCAATTACAGGTGCACCCTCAAGTCTTAATGGCTGAAATGACATGGAGTGTGGGATTCACTGCACAACTGAATATCAGGGGACAGACTTAATTGGTCGGAGCCGGGCCATGAGTGCTTGAGCCTTCATCATACCCTTCTGTCTGCATGGCATAGTTTTTGAAAGTTTTTATACCAAAACGTTTTATAAAGACCCCAGCACATGACTACAAACTGTGTTAGGTGCTGGATCCGACACGCTGGGTGCCATCTTGGCAGCCGTTGGGCTCACAGTTCCCACAGCTCTGACCTGCTCCCCTTCTAGACTGAGACAGGAGTCTCTCTGACTGGTGGCCGGGACTGCCACCTTGAGCGTGGCCAGGACATGCGGCACCCCGCAGGGAGGAGCCCACCAGGGCAGGGGCGTCAGTGCCCGTTGGGCAATAAGTCCACGTGCCTTGCTTTATTTTTTTAAGTATATTTATTTTGAGAGAGAGAGAGAGAGAGAGTGCAGGAGCAGGGGAGGGGGCAGAGACAGAGACAGAATCCCAGGCAGGCTTCCCGCCGTCAGCACAGAGCCCGATTTGGAGCTCGAACTCACGAACCTCGAGATCATGACCTGAGCTAAAATAAGAGCCTGAACCTAGGCTGACTGTGCCACCCAGGGGCCCCAGGGGCCTTGCTTTAAAGGTGCATAAGCTGCGGCTGTGTGACATGAAGGGACACCTTCACGCCAGCTGGCAGGTGACAGCCCTGGACTAGGGATTCTGTCTGGACAGCTTCCACAGCGCCCTGCAAAGGGCTGTGCCCACAGTAAGCTCTCGAGAGGGCTGTTTTCCATGATTAAATAGAGACAGAAACAACACAACACAATTAACAATAGAGGGTTCTAAAAATAGATCTTTTTCTTCAAGTGATTGATTTTAAGATCCCAAAGTATCATTTGAGAAAATGAGTACCTGTAAAGGAAGACTGTCTTTCTTGCCCCAGCAATGCCCTTCCACAGGGGTGGTAAAACATGAAGCTGCTGTCCCTTAGCTCTGCCTTCAACCCAAGGAACCCAAGTGCCCATGCGGGTAGAGGTATGCGCCAACAGGTGTCCTATGCTCCCTACTGCTGCAGGTAAAAATAGCTCGTGAGCTTGGAGGAACAATCTGCTTTAATTCTAGGAATTAAAAAAAAAAACAACAGAAATCTCAGTTTTGAAAATAATGGGCATTTCCCCCCAGGCACAAATATTTTAAATGTTAACAGAAGTGAGATGACATGCAGGGACGACCCCTCAGGCCCAAGTCCTTGTGACTACAGGAATTCATTCTTTCTCTCCTCTTTCCACTCTCTCCTGGGGCTTTCAGGGAGCTGCGACAGAACCTGTGGGACTGCCAAGGTTAAAAAATAGGCAGTTTGGGGCACCTGGGCAGCTCAGTCAGTTGAGCACAGACTTTGGCTCAGGTCATAGTCTCATGGTTTGTGAATTCAAGCCCCGTGTCGGTCTCTGTGCTGACAGCTCGGAGCCAGGAGCCTGTCTTCAGATTCTGTGTCTCCCTCTCTCTCTGCCCCTCCTCCACGTTCTCTCTCTCTCTCTCTCTCTCTCTCTCTCTCTCTCAAAAATAAATAAACATTAAAAATGAATAAATAAATAAGCAGTTTGGCGATCAGGTAAAAATATATCCATACCCTCTTTTTTTTGTGTAGAGAGCAAGGAAATATTTTTTTATTAGAAAAACTGGCAAGAAGAAAGCTAGTCGAGTGAAGGAGCTTCCAACTGCGTAGCTAACCTGTTTAGCCAGGACCAGATGGTTCAGAGGGCTGGGAATGAGATCCAAAGCATTCTCTATGTAGGTCAGCGTTGACTCCAGCCTAGGTCACCAATAACACAGAGATGTGTGTTCAGGAGCTGATGGAAATGAGACAGTATCATGAGACAGACGTATCTGAATTTGGGTCTAATTTATCTCCTTTTGGGGCAGGTTTTGGTCTTGATGGAATTGCCATGGAAGGAAGCAGTCTATATAGGATAGATCTGCATTGGTGGTTCTTTCCCAAAAAATTACAGAATGTCATTGACTTTCCGGAACTTTAAAGAAAAACACCATGTCAAGTATGAACCAGAGTCCAGGGAATCCTCTTATATGTGGTAGATGAATGTAAATTATTACCGCCTTTTTACAGATAAGTTTGACCATATGTATCAAAAAAACCTAAAAGTTGCACAGGACTCTACTTCCAGAAATTTATTCTAAGGAAATAATCAAGGATGATGCCCAGGAATCTTATTTATATTAATAGCGAAGATAAAAATAACATTTTTTTCAAAAATAGAGCAATGAACTTATCTCACTGCCCAACAATAGGAGATTTTTAAAAATGATGGTGCAATGTAATCTTCAACTACTAGGAACAATATGGCAGAAATGTTATTTATTGACATAGAAAGATACAAAGCTGGTTTTAAAGTAGTCTGACCTCACTTTTACTTCTCAAAAGCTTTTAAAAAATTCTTTTAAGTTTTACTTATTTATTTTGAGAGAGAGAGAGCATGAGCAGGGGAGGGGCAGAGACAGGGAGAGAGGGAGAAACCCAAGCAAGCTTTGCACTGTCAGCTCAGAGCCCAACGCAGGGCTCAAACTCACATCCCGCGAGATCGTGACCTGAACTGAAGTCGGAGTCAGATACTTCACTAACTGAGCCGCCCAGCCATCCCTCAAAAGCTCTTCATACACACGTGCATAAGCATGTACTTAGAAAGATACATGAACCATTGGTCACAGTAATCTCTGGGTAAGCGGCAAATTTTCTTTCCTTCTTTTTAGATATGTCTGTGTTATACACTTTTTATAATAAACAAGAATTTACTTTTATATCTGCTGTTAAATATAAAAACAGAAGTCAGGAGCTGTTCCAGAAGGTTCTTCGTAGTGGCCCAAGGGCAGGAGGGCAGAGGTGTGATCTAGTAAGGAAGGAGATGAGCAAAGGGAACTTGGGACCAGACTCTGCTCTTTCTAGGGGAATGGGATTCTTAGGCACCGAGTCCTAAACTCGCTTGGAATGACCCTGCTGTGGAGCTGGGAAGCCTCTGTTGACCTTCCATAACAGTGCAGGGCTGTCTGTGCGCCTTAGTACTACAACTGCACCCAGTCAGGACCCTAAGAGGCAGGCTTCCACTGGGGGGGGGGGGGGGGGGGGGGGGGGGGGGGGGGGGGGGGGGGGGGGGGGGGGCCCTTGCCAGGCCGGAAAAAACCCAGGCCACCAGTGTCTTTCTTAAAAGTTACTCTTTTTGACTTATTCCTTCCATCTATTTGAACATGTAATTTCCTAGTCCCTCAAAAGGGGTCTTTGAAATTATGGAAGGAACCCACATAAACACCAAGAGAGAGCAGAGCCAGCCAAAGGGGAATTGTTTTTTTCAGTTTTCCCATTTCAAGGTATCCCCTTCTACTAACAGATGTCTCAGCACTGGGGGGCCCCCTCTGGAGGAGTGCTCCTTTTTCTCTCCGTCCCTCGGTGGTCTAGAATAAACACCCTCCCACTCTGAGCACATGCATGTCCTCAGTTAATAGCAGGGGCGCCTGGGAGGCTCAGCCGGTTGAGTATCCTGCTCTGATTTCAGCTCAGGTGGAGATCTCACAGTTCATGAGATCGAGCCCCATATCAGCCTCCCCCGACTGGGAGCCTCATACATCCCACAGTCCCCCACTGACCAGGCTCTCTTTTGTCCATAGCAAGTCGCTGTGCACCCAGAAAGGTGTTGCAAGGAACAGGGATCTTCTGTGGACACCCCACACCGAAGACCCCAGAGTCACTCAATCTATTTGAACAGCATAGTCAGATTATGCTTGTCAGAGAGGAGGCAAACGCGAATCTGCACATCCAAAAAGGGGGGGGGGGGGGGGCTGTAGTATTCTGAAGGCTTTAAACTCCAACATTTCCGGGACATTCTTAAAGGCCCAGAAAAACCTACTCATCAACTTTTAGGGATGATTTCTTTTCTTTAAACAGAAGATTTACTTTCATCTCCCATTTCCTGTTTCTCTCTGTTTATTTTATATGGAACCCTGACAGGATACAAGAAGCTGATTTTGTACTAATTTTCTTCCTAAAGATGTTTATCTCTTGATAGTGTTTTGTACCCCCAAAAAAGTTACTTTCTTGACTATAGCTTCTTTGAGGTGGCTTAGTTCCTTGCAGGAAAGAATCACATAGTTGGTTTTGGTGGTTGTTGATGGTACTTGGCTGGCTTGTTGGGTTTGTGTGCATGTGGCAAAATATACATAACGTAATGTTTACCGTTTTAATCATTTTTAACTATACAATTTACTGGGCATTAAATACACTCACATTGTTGTACAACCATCGCCCCGTGTATTTCCGGAAGCTTTTCATTTTCCCAAACTGAAACTCCGAACCCATTAAATAACTTCCCACTCCTTCCTCTCCTCATTGCTCCTGACAATCCCCCATCTACTTTCCGTCTGGATGATCTTGACTTCTCTAGGAACCTCATATAAGTGAAATCATACAATGTTCATCCTTTTGTGTCTGGCTTATTTCACTTAGCATAAGGTCTTCAAGGTCCATCCATGACATAGTGTGTGTCGGAATTTCACTCCTAAAGGTGGAACAAGAGTCCTCAGTTGTGTGGCTATATCACATTTGTTTACCCAGCCATTCTTCTGTGATGGCCCCTTGGGTCATTCTTCTGTGATGGCCCCCTGGCCCCATCTACCCTTAGGCTATTGTGAATAATGCTGCTGTGAACACGGGTGCGCAAGCCTCTGTTACTGGGAGGACTACACTGGGAGGAATCCATGCCGTTAGGGATCACTTCAGAATCAGAGCGTGCGGGTGTCGTTTTTTCTAGTAGTGGGTGAAACAGCATCGAATTATGCATCAGAATTACCTGGGAACTCTTAACATGCAAATTCCTGAGTGTCCCACTTTCCAAGACTATTAAATGAGAGGGAGGAGCTGGGGATCTGGGATCTAACACAGGCTTCCCATGCCACTCATCTGCCCCAGCAGGGTCTGCTACACACGCCCAAGGAGAGACCAGCTCTGTTAGACACAGAGTCCCATGCTGCCTTGCTCTCCACCTGCGGCAAAACCTCCTTGCAAGAAAGTGCAGGAGTAAGGAAAGCCATTTTCGTGTCCTGTGAGGAACGAGAGCAACACCTTTCCCTCAGGACGCGGCCGCTTCCTGGCCTGATTGTCCTTGTGAATCTCTCAGGATGGACAGTTGAGGCCTTCTTCCTCAGACAGGATCCGATTGGCCATTTTTCACTATCCAATATTGAAGGCTCTTCTTTGACAGCACCTTGGGTCAAGTTTTCTCAGAGGTGGCGTGGCTTCCTTCCACCTAGCCTATCAGGGCCTTTAATAGGAATTCTCAAAATTCAATGGGTCGTGCCAGAGTGGCAGGGTCACTGGACACATGGTTTGGCCTCTCTGCCAATGGCATGACCCACCGGAAGGCTCTTAAGGGCCCGTGGGTCCTCTAGGACAGATGCTATTCCCCTAGAAACACAGTGAGCATAGCTTTCCTCCTTTGAGGGCCTGATGTTTTTAAATCAGGGGATTTTTTAAAGTTTGATTTTGTAGTTTTTTTAATTTTAATTTTAATTTTTTATTTTTGATACAGAGAGAGACAGAGCATGAGAGAGGGAGGGGCAGAGAGGGAAGGAGACACGGAACTGGAAGCTGGCTCCAGGCTCTGAGCTAGCCGTCAGCACAGAGCCTGACGCGGGGCTCAAACCCACGAACATGAGATCTGACCTGAGCCGAAGTCGGAAGCTTAGCCGACTAAGCCACCCAGGCACCCCAAGATTTTGTAGTTTGTTATAGCATCATTCATACTGAGCTTATAAAGTTTAGAAACTATAGGAAAATAGAAGGAAGGAGGGAAAAAACCGCTCCTAATCCCACTCGGGTAGACCCAGAATCTACCATTTTTGTGAATTCCTTTCTGTCATTTTTTCAGCATAGTGTTTTTACATGCTCAGTTATCATCATATCATATAAGTATTTTCCCAGGTCATTATAAAATCATACACCCATTTCAGTGGGTGAATGTGTCTCCCACGGTTTGCTCAGTCCTTTCTTTACTTTTAAATATTGTTTGTTGTTTCCAACTTTTCTCCATTGAAAACAGTATTATAATGAACATCTTTAGATAGAAAGCCTCTTACAATATTTCCCCTTCAGGCAAAGTCCAAGAAATAGGATTATTAAGTCAAAGTCCTAAACATATTAAGGCCTTTGATGTGTAGCCCATCTAATTTTTGAAAGGATTCATACCAAATTGCACAACCATGAACAAATACAAAAATGGGTACCATTACCTAGATCCTCCTATAGTTGTTCACGGGGCTGAGTGACTCTGCCCCCAGGGGACATTTGACAATGTCTCGAGGCATGTTTGGTTTTCACAGGAGGAGGGATATTACTACTGACTTCTGTTGAGAAACCACGGCTGCTGCTAAGCGTCCTGCGATCCATATTACAGCCCAGAATGCGAACGGTGGCAAGGTTGAGAACCTATTCTATTTAGCCATTACTCGGACCACCATCCATTCAGGACGAAAAATACAGAATCCGATCCGTTCAACTTCAGGGCCCAGCTGTCAGCTGCTGTTGCTTCGGTCAGGGCCACATGGTGTCAATGATTAAAACCACTCTAAACACCAGCTCGGTGTGTCCTCGTCCAATGTTAGTACCCTGTTCCATAACCAGATGTCACCTGAGCACCTTTTACCTTCGGGCCCTGAAAATCCTTACCAGTCAGCTGCCCATGGTTCTCAGTCCACACCACTGCCACCCATCAGACATATTGATGGCATAAATAAATGTGGACATTCTGACTTGATCTAAAGCAGCCACCTTAGACCAGGAAGTGGAAGTCAAGTTCGGAGGATATCAGAGCAACGAGATAGAAAGAATCTGGGTCCCTGATGATCACGGAGGTACATCCCAGCCCTGTCATCTCTACTGCCAGGCTTCGCTACGTGGGGGAGAAACAACCCCATGTTTAATTTAAGCCACTGGTTATTTTGGTTTCTGTTACAGCTGAACCTAATCCTAAGTGACACATAATCTAACTTCCTCATTTGAAAGATAAAAATGCAGGCCTGAATGGACTATAAGAGGCTTGGTTCGTGGTGCCTTTTCTGCCAGCTGTCTGGGAGTTTGCTGAATAAGAAAAAAAAATGAATCACTTAAGAGAAATGGTGTATTTTGGGATACCTTATGAGGTTGATAACACAAAAGAAGATAAAAGACCTGAATTTGGAGGAAAGCAAAGGCTTCACAATATGTGAGATGAGATTTGGGGCACAGTAAGGAAAAGGGAAATAAAGCGTCAGCCCTCATTTTTCAGGGTTAGATCTCCTGAGTCTGGGAGTAGTTGAAACTCTAACAACACTCTTGTTGATGTAATGATCCGTTTTTAGCAGTCAGCTTGTCTGAATGCAGAGACTGTTTATAGAGCAGCGTAATTAATAGATACTTCATGGAAGTGATTGTTGCTGGTTCAATTATTCTTCAAGAGATTGGACAGATCAAGAGACTGCCCTGGAAGGAGAATCAACCTTTCTTTTCTCCCCTTCAGGACAAGTGAGCACTCATAATTTATTAAAATTATCCCCTTGGTTTCCTTTCACTCACAAAGGAAATATATGCACCTTCTTAAAATACACAGACTTACTTCCCCTAGAGTCTAGCAGGTAAAGGGAAAGAAAATCGGCATCCTATTGAGTTAGAAGAAAGCTGTGTCTTCACATCGCCAAAGCAACCAGTCACTCAGGACAATTCTGCCAAAACACCCGTCGACTCTGTGAAAAATCCCTCAGCCTGGTTATGTGACATCCCACAGCCTTCTGTTTGCCCTTCCCAGATCAAGTAACTGAGTTTCTTACTTTCGCTTGCCTATATTGGCTTCCCAAGGACACTGCTGCGGGTGAAGCTTTGACTTCATAGAGGAAGTCATCTATCTTTCATCCTCCCCCACAGGTTGACTTCCCTCATGAGCATCAGAAAATGCTTTGCACAAATACGGTTCGGTTGCCCACTGGAACTTGAAGGGGCAGATGCAGCCTAGTCTCAGGGACAAGCAGAAACAATTGGAGAGAAGATCATTAATTGGCCTTCCCCTTTTCCTGCTTCTCAGTGCCCAGAAAATGGTTTTTCTTGGCTCTAGGACTATGTGGAGGGAAAACCTAGTCCAGATTTGCTTGGATCCTTCTTCTCCAAGCAACTAATTCTTAATGGAAAATATGCTTATTATATCACACAGGCCTACACCAAAAAGAAGGAAAAGCTTCCATTTATCCGGTCTTTTTTTATTTCCTTTCAGCCTCAGGAGGCAAAGTCAGCCCAGGCAAGCCTCAAGAAGCACTTCACGGCCCAGAAAACAGTTGGGTCTGGCTGGCTGCACTGTTATCATGGTGCAACAGAAACTTGGCAGCAGCGTCTTGAGCAGGTTGCTGTGTCTCTGAAGGCTGTATCATCACAGGAGAGTAACTCTGAGCTGCACCAAGATTTCGCCTACAGAGCACGTAGGTGACCAAGCCTGTGTACATCCACCTTGCTATGCCGTAACTCTTCTCATCTGTGACCGGCCTACTTTCATACCTCCTTCTCCCATTCCCCTTCTGGCCAGTTCCAACCTCACTGAGCTGCCACAGCCTGGTTCTATCTGCTACTTTAATCCCTCTCTTCAACCAGTAGCCTGCTGGAACCAGCTCCCAGTGGCTTAAGAAAGCCAAATGCACATAGCTCTTCACAATGTCATGTTCAATAGCATCACGGCAGCTAGAAATCAGTAAGGGTAATTACACCACAGAAATCAGCAAAATCTACAAGTAGAGCTCTCCCACCCCAGTCCAGGAAGCGAGTTAAACAGCTACCACCACCTGCTGGATCTATCCCTCTTGAAAAGGGGTAAATATGTGTCCATTGATCATGATCAATGTAAATAATACATTACATTAAAAAATAAGTTAAAAATTAAAGAAGTGTAGGCAACCTGAATTGGATTCTGGTTTGAACAAACTAAATGTAAAATAGTATTTGGAAAAATTTAAAACCAAGTATGGATAATATTAAAGAACTCGTTAATTTTCTTAGGTGTAAAAATGATATTATGGTGGAATAGAGGGGAATTTCCTCAACCTGATAAAGAACATCTACAAAAAAACCTATAGCTAACATCACACCTGAGAGAAACAACGTTTTCCCATTAAGATCATGAACAAGGCAAGGATGTTCCCCCTCCTTTTCGGCACTATACAAAAAAATCCTAGCTAACACAATAAGACAAGAAAATGAAACACAAAGGATGGATACATATTGAGAAGGAAAATAAATCTGTGTTTGTTCACAGACAACATGGTTGTCTATGTATAAAATCTGAAAGAATCAATAAAAAACTCTCTGGAACTAATTTTCTGCAGGGTTGCAGGATATAAGATTAACATACAAAATCTATCACTTTTTAATACACCAGTGGTGAACAAGTGGAATTTGAAATTAAAAACACATTACTTGTGTCCATTACACTTAAATAAAAATATCTTAAAAACCACATTATCATTTACATCAGCATCCCCCAAAATAAAATACTAAGGTATAAATCTAAAAAATGTACAAGACCTGTATATGAGGAAAACTACAAAACTCTGATAAAAGAAATCAAAGAATGAAGCAAATGGAGATATTCTATATCCATGGATAGGAAAACTCAATATTGTCAAGATGTCCATTTTCCTCAACTTGATCTATAGATTTGATGCAATCCAATCAAAGTCCTAGCAAGTTAAGTTTGTGGATGTCAACAAACTGATTCTGAAGTGTTACGGAATGGCAAGAAGACCCAGAAGAGCAACACAATATTGCAGGAGAACAAAGTCAGAGGACTGAAACTACCGGACTTTAAGAGTTACCATAAACACACAGTAATCAATATTGTGCAATTAGAGAAAAATATGCAAAAGAATAGACAAATAGATCAATGGAACAGAATAAATAGTCCAGCGGTGGGCCCACATCAAAGATCAACTGATCTTTGACAAAGTCGCAAAGGCAATATAAGACAAGAAACATAGTTTTTTCACCCAATGGTACTGGAACAATCAGAAATCCACATTAAAGAAAGACATATCTAAACACAGACCTTACGCCCTTCACAAATGAACTCAAAATGGACCACAGACTTAAATGTAAAATGCAAACAATAAAACTCCTAGAAGATAACACAGGAGAGAATTTAAATGACATTGAGTATTGCAATGACTTTTTCGATATAGCACCAAAAGCACAATCTATGCCTTTTAATTCTTGAGAAGCTGAACCTCATTTAAATTAAAATTTTTTGCTCTGTGAGAGACTCTATCAAAAGAGTAAGAAGACAAGCCACAGACTTGGGAGAAAACATTTGCAAAAAATTTATCTGAGGAAGGACTGCTATCCAAAGTAAAGAATTCTTAAAAGTCAACAATAAGAAAATGAACAATCTGATTTTTAAACCAAGCAAAAGATCTTAACAGATACCTCACTAAAGAAAATATACAGATGGCAAGTAGAAATATGAAAAGATGTCCAACATCATCTAATCATTAGGTAATTGCAAGTTAAACAACAAAGAGACACCACTATACACACATCCATAGAATGGTCAAAACCCCACAAACACCAACAACACAATGCTGTCAAGGATGTGGAGCAACAGAGGAATTGTCATTCATTGCTGGTGAGAACACAAAATGGTACAGCCACTTTGGAAAACAATTTGGCAGTTTCTTACCAAACTAAACATATTGTAAGGTGCCTCAATGGCTCAGTCGTTTAAGCGTCTGACTGGATCTCGGCTCCAGGCATGATCTCATGGTTCATGGGTTCAAGCCCCACAGAGGGCTATGCACTAGCAGTGCGGAGCCTGCTTGGGATTCTCTTTCCCCCTCTCTTTGTCACTCTCCTGCTCATGCTCTCTCTTAAAAATAAATAAATAAACTTAAAAAAAAAACTAAACATAATCTCATCCTGCAGCTGTGCTCTTTGGTATTGACCCAAATTAGGTGAAAATTTATTTCCACACAAAACATGCACATGGATGTCTATAGTAGCTTTATTCATAATTTCCTAAACCTGGGAATCACCTAGAGCTACTGTCCTTTAGTAGGTGAGCAGATAAACTATGGTGCATCCGGACAATGAAATATTGTTCAGTGCTAAAAAGAAATGAGCTATCAAGCCATGAAAATATATGGAGAGACCTTAATGCGTATTACAAAGTGAAAAAGTCCAATCTAAAAGGGCTACACACTGTATAATTGCAACTATATGACATTCTGGAAAAGGCAAAACTGTGGAGACAGTAAAAATATAAATAGTTGTCAAAGATTAGAGAGTCAGATGAATAGGCAGAGCCTAGAGAACTTTCAGAGCTGTGAAACTAGCCTGCATAATGTTACAATGGTGGATATATGTCATTATACACTCGTCAAAATAACAGAATGCGTAACACAAAAAATGAACTGTCGTGTAAACTATGGACTTTGGGTGACCGTGGTTTGCCAGTGTAGGATCTTTGGTTATAACAAATGTACCACTCTGCTGACGGGTGTTGATAATGGAGAAGCCTATTATCTATGTGGGGAAGGGGGTAGAACGGAACTCTGCACTTTCCACTCAATGCTGCTAAAATCTAACACTGCTCTTTAAAAAAAAAGAACAAAATCCATTTTAAAAGAAACAGCATTATGGTTATGGAGGGAATTGTTTCTGCCATTAAGAAGTATTTAGGGATGAAATGCCATCATGTCTGTAATTTACTTTAAAAACACTTGAGAGGAAGACATGAAGCCACAATGGGCAAAATGCTAACTGGTAAAATCTCAAGGACGGATTGTACCGAGGTTCACGCTACGCTTCTCCATTTCTGCCTGCATTTTTAGGATGTTTCATAATACTTTTTTAAAGTTTTCATTTGTTTATTTTGAGAGAGACAGAAAGAGCAAGCAAGGTAGGGGCAGAGAGAGGGGAGAGAGGGAGAATCCCAAGCAGGCTCCACTCTGCCAGCACAGGGCTGGCCCCGGGCTCGAACTCATGGCCCGTGAGATCATGACCTAAGCCGAAGTCAGATGCTTAGCGGACTGAGCCACCCAGGCGCCTCTCATAGTAATAGTTTTTAAGAGAACTCCTGCCATGGGAGGCCTGGGTGGCTGTCGGTTAAGCATCCGACTTCGGCTCAGCTCATGATCTCGGAGTTTGTGGGTTCGAGCCCGGCTTTCTCTCTGTGCTGACAGCTCAGAGCCTGGAGCCTGCTTCAGATTTTCTGTCTCCCTCTCTCTCTGCCCCTCTCCCACTCACACTCGGTCTCTCTCTGTCTCTCAAAAATTAAATAAACAAAAAAAACCTTAAAAAGTAAGAAAAGAACTCCCACCATGAAAGCTGTGAGTTTGGGATAGTCTTAAGTAGCCCTGTTCATATCTGTCCCCTAAAATCTGGGCCTGTATTACTCGAAAAGTTGTAAACCTATTGGGCTGTTAGAATCGTAGGGAAGGCCTGGGCTCGCACACGTCTGGACATTGCAGAGTCGGCAGCCAGCCAGGTTCTCCCCCCCCAACCCCCTGCCCCCGTGTGTGCAAGGGCCCAGCCAGGGTTGAGTCTGCGGTGGGCAGAACGGGACGTCACTGAAGGTGTCAGGCTTTCTTAGTTAACCTGGAAGCAGTGGGGGGCAGTACCCATTTCACTATTTTACTTTTGTGCTTTTTGAAACTGTATAGACTGATTGAAAACAACTGTTTTTCACGAACCCTTCTAAGAGTGACCACCCCACCCTCCCATTTTGTTCAATCAAATGCTTTAGTTTCCACTAACGGCATTTGGCCTGGTTATACTATTCTCTGAGCAGCAGATACCATTTAATGAAAATGAGACTTTAATACATGTATTTTCTTGTACTGATGCTTCCCCCTTTTCTTCAAGGGGAATCCTTTAGCGTTGGGGAATTTTAGGGATCTTATAAAAGTAAAGAAAAGGAGTTAACATTTAGCTTCTAGCATCTGAACTAGGATTTTAGAAATGTCTTTAGGGAAATATCTTTAGGTTTGTTAAGTTTCTACCTTTTGGGGGGAATGGCAGTCCTGGTGGAGCCAAAGGTGACCCCAGAGCACCACTTAATCAGGAAAAGGAAGGGGGCCAGGGAGGGGGAAGCCAATGTTGAGTGTGTGTCCTGAACATTACCTCTGGGCCTGGAGGGTGTGGCAGATGAATGGAGGGAAACTGGGGGCACTGCTTCTGTCCACATCTCCTTTGGGACCGTGGGCGGGGATGACCCACACCCACCTTCCCTGGGAAGCCACATCAGAGAACACGCAGAGGCACAGTGTGATCTAGCAGAGGGAGCTTGGCTCTTACGTGATGTGAAGGCACCCTACTGTCCTGCATACTCTCTTAGGGGACAACAAAACTGAATTGAGAGGTACTGGGCTGGCCAGGAGCTCGTGGTGAAAGAAGGAGTGGCCTCTGAGCAGAGGAGAGTGGGACAGAAACTCAGCAGACTCTCCGGTATCGGCAGAAGCAACACTGGGCCAAGTCAACCTGAAAGAGACCTGCCTGTGAGTGACAGACGCAGCAGAGGACAGCTCCTCTCCCAAGATGCTCACATGACAAGGGTCCCATGACCAAGTACATCCGGGCCACCTCTGTCCTGAGCACCCCTCCTGGAACTGTACCATGCCCTTTGACATAGTGAGGGTTTGAATGGTTTGCAGTGAACAGCCGGTTGAATCTGTTTGTCTCAGCACTGTGCTTGGCCCCCACTCCTCCTTTGGATAGCCTCCATTACTGTCCCCGAGTATGAGCGTTCTCGTGAACACGCTGGAATCGTGTTCGGTGGAAAAGTGTGCTGGGCTCACCTGTGCGAAGCACATTTAGGCTCCAGCGGGCAGGCACTCCCAGGTCCCAGGTGGCTTGGACACATGGTGCAGACACTTTGCAGCATTTCCAGCCCCTTGTCAACAGGCGCAGGTGTGTGATTAGGGGCAGGTATGTCCCCCAAGCAGAACTTGTCTCTAGCTAATTCATGGTTTTCATTTTGCTGCCAGAGACAAGCTGCTGAAACACACACACGTATTTTTGGTTTTCCTACACAAACCATTTACTGCAGTAGAAAGAACAGTGGACTAAGGAGCGGAGAAAAACCTGGGTTTGGAGTGGATTACCAGCCCTAGGTCAAGTGTCAACAAAACCATCAAAGGCAAATGGAAGTGGACTTGGACCCTTCACTGAAAACCGCCCAGAACAGGATGTGGGCTTCTCAAATTTCTCAGGAATCCCTGCTTCCCACTGCTGTGACCTCCTTGCCCTCTTAGCCCTCCTGACAGTTGTCTGTCCCACTAAGACTTAAGCGCCTTGATTGTACCTGCTGTCCCTGCAGCCTCCTAAAGAGCCCATGCCCCAACTTCCATCCTCTTCCCCTTCACCAGCTATTGATATAAGGCTTTTCCCTTCTCTCCCACTATGGCCTGATGAGTTCAAGAGAACCACAGGCTGAGATCAGACAGTCAGTAGCCTTGGACATCCTGTAGAGCCTTAGTTTCATTCCCTAATGACACTAATAAAAGCCACCTGTTTTCTCTACCTTTGCGGGGGGGGGGGGGGGGGGGGGGGGGGGGG